>NC_084993.1:9208497-9508497 GCF_963691925.1 Scomber scombrus | reverse complement strand
TACCTTTACCTCCTCAATGAATGTGTTTATTTCGGGGGCTGCTTTGTTTGCTTTCTTCTTTAAGTGTTTCTTTGCTTTGTTCACATCCTTCTCCACCTTCTTCCAGTCCACTTGCACGTAGCCGCTGTGATTGGCGACCTGCGTGAGAAAAGGGGGTTAGCATTACTTGGGATTGCTTCAAGCACACATAACCCTGCCTGTAATGTACTTTATTTGCTTTAGTCTCAGATTGCCACTTTTAGCACAATAATCCAATGAAAACTGCCCTGTGAAAAAGCAATATATCTATACTAATAAGTAACCTTTTGTTGCATTCTACTGGGGTACTGCATCATTTTCTGGTTTTATCAACTGTTTTTTTTCCATTGCTGTTTTGCATCACTGTCAGGTACGACAGTATTAGGGCCACATGAGGGAAAAAAAGTTTTTTTTCATAGGTGATTCTAAAATCTAACTTTTTTTAGACGATGGTCTTCTTTGAGTACTAACTGCTGATGAGAATGGATGGAAGGATGAGGTCTGATCAAAATACATGATGCAAGTAGTCAGGGTACATTCAGTCTCTAATGATGCCCCGACCTTGATGAACACAACTCATACAGAGAACGAAACAACATCATTATTCTCATCTCAGGCTAACAATAAGTGGACTTGAGATTTCTGAGTGTATAAAAAAAGGTTATAATAATAATAAAAAATCTTTTACTTTTCTGTGCAGAAATCTGTTTTTGTTCAGCATGTGAAACCTTGGTAAAATAACAGAAATGAGATACAAGGCTATGTGCAAAAAATGGTGTGCAGCTGGCATCTTCAGTTGTTTATTTATTCAAAGAAATTCTAAGCGTAGTATTTAATTGATTAAAACAGCCACATGAACATAGATTTATAGTTCTCTTGCCTGTAAAAGAAGGAACCCTCCACCAACAGCGGTAGCAGCTATCTTCCCCACTCTCTGGAAGAGGTAACCAGCACACCTGCATGTGTTGAGAGGGTGAGAGGATTGCTCAATAAACAACAAGCAATATCAAATGGACTTGCAACAAGCAGTACAGACAAATGCTACGTAACTACTTAATTACACATCATATGCACTCAGTCATGTTTTTGATTATGCACTGGCAGCCTCGCAAGAAATTAGTATCGGTTCCTTACTGTTCAGCACCGAAATACTGATAAGCTCCTGTACAGATGGCCCTGCTATTGGTATTCATGTAACATTAATTCATTCTAACATAGCTGGCATTTTCAAATTCCTAGCCGTCCCCTAATGATGATGAAGCTGTCAGCGTCAGGTGATTATGTTTGACGTTGCATAACTGCATGTTTACATTGTGCTCTCCCCAGTCACGGCTGACGGGGAAACCCGTTCAGAAATGTGGGCTCACTTTAGTTAATTGAATGTGAATGCAGTTAAATGCAATATATGTCAACAACCTCATTAAACACTTAAGAGTACAACATTCTATAACTGTGAAGCAGTGCAGTGTGTTTGAATGCTTAAGCAGCTGCATTCTCAGCTTAATCTCCCGCCTCCAATGCTGATGGGATTTGCCAAACTAAAAATGTGACTGTCTCAAGCTTGTCAAGTCAAGATAACATGTTACCATTATCAAAATAAGTATGTAGTTATTAACTCAGGACACAGTTATCATCTGTTTTAAGCAATTGTAATTTATGATTCTAAATAATCAGATGTCAGTCAATCAGCAACCACAGACATTTGTTGACCAGATATCTACTGTAGCAATTAATCCTTCCTGATAGGTCATGTCTTTATGTTTTACACATAAATTATGGAGAGTAGTATAAATAAAAGTATCAATAAACGATATTGATCCACTACTAATAGTCACTCAGGGGAGTTTGTCAAAAGAGCAAAGTGGACAGTGTTTCAACCTTTGATTTATGCAACCCAGAAGCAGATGGATCCCCAGGCTTACCATCCTGTCACCCCTCCCATCATGAGCTGGGTGGCGACTGAATACTTCTCAGCAATCGGGCCAGAGTTGTTCCCAAACACCCTGCTCCACCACTGATGCCTCCGGGCATATTCTGTCAGGTCCACGACCTCATAAACCTCATCTTCACTCTCTGGGTCTTCCTGGCCACCTATAAAGAATTAAGTCAACAGAACATCAGTACATTGGATTATACATCACCCCATATCTTCCTCCCTAATACTGATGATGATGCACGATCACTTACATATTTCAAATGACCCTATTTTTGACTATTCCAACCCAAAACATATGAATGCCACTCTTCAAATTTGTTAAACAAGCTGTTAAGACACGTTCAGGTACCATAGGATTTGAGAGCTGCTTGTTTAAGTCATGTATATTACTTGAAAAGCTCACGTTAGTTAGCTGGCTAGCGTCAAATGGCTACCAAGAGAACATCATTCAAATTAGGATTTCCTTTTCGGACTTTAACGAGCAACGAATGCAAGACCATCATTAATAGCGAATTGATTATCGTTGGTAGAAAACCTTCTTCATTACAGTTTTAATGAGGGGGGTAACGCCGTTTTTTCCTAACAAATATTACCACTAACCTTCAATCTCATCCACCGTCGCCATTTTGGAGAAACTAGCTATGTCACCAGGATGTTGACAATACGAAAACACGCCTACATGATGATGCTGTGCCACGTCAGTCAAACTGCTTTCATATCGCTTGATTAAGCTCAGCAATTTAGCAACTTTATCATTAAAATATTGCAACTTTTTTTTCCCTGTATGAGGGGAATATGTTCATCAGGGAGTGAAATAAAAGGCTACGTTGTGTGAAAGCCCCTGAACAAATGATGCCTTACAGTAATGTTTTAACCACTCCAGTGTCAATACTCATTACTTGGATATAAAATCATATTTTTTCATCGTATGGAAACTTGTATTTGACAGTTCTTGCATGTTCTGACTATATATATAATTATGCATTTTTTGCTTCCGGTCAAAACCGCGGTGTAAAACATGAGAGGTTTTGCAGGGAAAATGTGAATATATAAGATAAAAAAGAATGATATAGCAGTGAGGTCACGTGGGGGGATGTGGGCGATCCTATTGGCTAAAGGAGGAGGAGAGGGCGTGGCTAGAGCGGCGCGTGGGTTCGCTTGGGTGACACAATTATAACAACTTTATCTTCGCGTTTTATTGTGATATACTCACATCTTGGATATTGTACTCAGTCAGTCGCATTCAAGTAACAGCACAATATCACTTTTGTGGTGGAAAAAATGTGACGTTTGAGGAGCTACCCCGGAGAGCGCTTCTGTACCCCCCCCACCCCCTCTGAAAGGATTTACTATATCGAATCGCATCTTTTCAGCCTGGGAAAAAAAGTTTTTGATCGTTTTGTTTTCTTCGGTTTCCTCTCTTTGATTTGGCGGAGCAAACCCTTTGTCCCCGCGTCGCGATTTTCCATGCAATCGTGCGGTGTGTCTGTCGCCGTCGCTGCCTGCGCTGCTGCTCGGAGTCTCGGCTCGGCTTCTGCTGCTGCTGGTGGTGGTGATGAGGAAAAGAAAATGGCGGCGGGAAAAGCGAGTGAAACAGAGGAGGACTTTCCGACACTGACAGCCCAGGAGAGGGACAGTTTGGTCGGGATTGACAGGTCGGAATAGCAACCCCGTGCACTCACACGAACGCACACTTTGAAATTAAATTGTTTTCTTTTCCCTACGTGTCGAAAAAATGTCTCCTGAGCCGCTCTTGCAAGTGATACTGAGCCGCCTATGTTGTCTTCTTGCTTGCAGCTCACTGTTTGGATTTCAGAAGCTTCATGAAGATGGCGCCAGAACGAAGGCCCTGTTGATGAAGGTAGCAAATCTAAACTGGATGTATTTAACAAACCAAGCACACACCTTCCTCCCTGGGACTTTACTCCAGCCTCTCAACTATCATGTACAGCAGTGAATTAGTGCATTTTTGAAGTGGCCCACTCGCAAAAGGCCAGCTAGCCGCAGCCCCTCTTTTTAGCCAAGCCAGCTAGCCTTAGCTAGTTAGCTACTCTCATCCGATGAACAGCGACCCTGCACCTGCGGCTACGCGGCGTCGCTAGCCAGGAGAGCCAACTAACTCTTACCTATGGCTCCCCTGGATGTAACTAGCATTGGTTAAAGTGAATTTGTTTTGGCAGCCGCCCTTCCCTGTTAGCTGAGTAGCTATTCCCCCAACAGCGTATCCTTGTATACCTTGCTTTTGCACCACCAACAACACACAACGTCGTCACGGTTTTTGCCTGCTCAAAACGTTGCACTTTAATGAGGAAAGTTTGATGTCGTTTTGAGATTGTTTAATTGCACATTAGACTCAAGCACAAACACACACGTACCCCTGTCTGGCTACAACAATGTTGGAAGTAACGTTAACGTTGTAGCCCGACCCACGTTATTTTAGTATTGGGTTAGCTCCTATCAGTAGCATTTGCATTGGGCTAGTACGCTGGTGTTTTTGACATTGCATTTCTTCACTGACTGTTGTGCTCGTGTTTTTTGTTTAGAAGTCACTGTGAACGAGTTGACAAGCGTTACAAGTAACGTTAATGGCTGGCTGCCTGTCCAAGATGGCGGGACATGGCGGAGTGACACCGATATCTATAAAAACCGATTTGATATGAGTGTGTTGCTCCGGATCGTTTCTGTGTTGCCAAGGTGTATCTTTAGTTACCTCCCTGGTCTTGACTGTTTGCATAGATGTGTTTCACTCGCCGACTTAAGTGGTGTCAGGGTCCTTTGTTTACAGTTTTCATTACCCCTGTTTGTCTCTGCATGTGCTCTCGGACCAGTAAGCTACATGTTAAACACGAGTAGTCTACCTGTGCCTAACACAAAGAGCAAAGCCCTCTTTTCTTTATGCGTCTAAAACTGTGCATGATGTGGTGAAGATGGTGCTTTTTTGACAGCCCATGGTTTGAGGGGGCCATCCACGAATCTGCTCGCTAGGTGGTGTGGGATACCTAGGAAGTGTAACTCCTCATCTAGCTGCAGACCGCACGGAAACACCATCGTTGTTAAGAGAATATGGAAAACGTGCTGTGCAATAAGTGCGTTTTGCTTCAAATCCAACTGTGCTCTTCCTGATATTTCAAATCAAGCAAAGCCTATCAACATCTTCCTTACATTTGGCCCTTGTAGGATTTTAATGTGAATGGTGATGCAGTGGTTTAACCCATGATTTGCTGAACATCATTGTACACTTTGTTTGGGGACAGTGGCATGAAAAGTTTCCTCCCTGTTTTGTTGAAACAGTGAATCTGTCAAAAAATCTGACTGCTTGATCAGTTTCGATGTGGACTTGGTTTGGTCTTAGTGGTGTGTATTTTAAGGCATGTACGTTAAAAACTCTTGGATGTAATGCAGAACTTGTTCACACTTAAAAGGGATTTAATAATGTCAGGGTTATAGTGGACACAGAAAAAACATGGGGACAACAAGAGCTATGATTGGTCAGCTTGAGTTGCTTGTGTTTTCCCCCTATGAGGTTGTGATGGCGATTGCAATTGTGTGAGTGACGACAACATGGAGGAAGTTTAAGAAAAAACTGTTGTCAAAAGCCTCATCTTGCTCCATACCTGGCGTCTGTTTACAGGCTTTCCTGTTACAGTCCCACTCGTCTGGATTTGTTTCGCGGTAACACGGTGACGCCCTTGCGATATGTCGGCTAACGTGGCTTTTGATTTTCATACCTGATTCACTAACCGCTAATAAAAGCCAGATTGGTTTGTTTAACCAGGAAAAAAGTGTGCCCAGCTGGTTCTTTCCCTGCTTTGTCTAACCTGCATGTGTGCACTGGACATGACATGATACAGATATGTCAATCGAGGATGTCAAGACCCTCATTATTACATCAAGCATCAGCAAAAATGTGACCAATCTACACTGAATATTGGTTTGAGATCAGTGATTAATGCAACCGGATGAGACGTTAACTCTTGTTACAGCTTCAGAGTAACTTCCACGTTGATGAAAAGTTGTAATGAGTCCCCACTGTGTTCAAGAAAAGAGAGGGCTAGTATTGAATCAGTTAATACCAAGAGTCTGGGTACTGAGAGAGGAATATGTTGGATACATTGACTGTAATGTACATAAAGACAGATGTCATAATGACAGCTCCCCAAAAGTGAAGCCAACACATCTTGATCGCTCCTTGGTGTTTGGCTTCAGTATAGGTCATACATCCCGCCCCCTCCATGTTAGCAGATGAGACACGAGCCAAACTAAAATATCAAAGTTCATGTCAAAATGTTCATTAAATTCAATTAATTGTAGGTAGTTCTTATCATGCCACTGTTTGTCCAAGTGCTCATTTATCTTAAAGGTTTGTTTTAAACTGGTCGTTTGACGATTTAAAAAGGGGTGTGACATGATTGACAGGTGTGACAGCCACTGTCAAACCGCTTCTGATGGCTGGTGGAGTGTCCTGCGGGCCATCATCCCACCGCCTGACATTACTGCACAGACTCTTGCTCCAAATGACGTCACACAAGCAAGATGGGGGCTCCTGGAAAGGAGATATTTTGGCTTACTTTCTGCAAAGTGGAGACACGTTGTCCATATTTATATACAGTCAATAATTGTATCCATAATAGAAAACAGCATGCTGATACCAGACCATCTAATAATACAGAGCACAGTTTAATACGTAATGGAAGTTGTTGTTTTTTCTTGGCTTCATTAAATGCTTCCTGCTTGTATACATATTCCATACTTGCATTAGATACGTTACATTGGTGGCACATTGAATCTTACTAGTTTTCTCATACTGTCACTGGAGAATGGCTCATGTGGGGGGAAAAAGGAAACGAACAAAAATGTGGCCTCATGAGCAATTAAACTGAACTACGTTTGACTCCAGTGTGAGAGATTCAGTTCACGAAAGGCGAATAATTAAAAACAGTCAAAAGCATCAACTCTCATTGTGCCGCACTCATCTACAGTGTTCGAGGTTTGATGCAGTTTATATATTTCCAGTTTCTGCTCATAGCTTATTAGTTTTGAGTGGCTAACCTGTCAGCTGTGGTGCTGCACTGTTGCTCTGCATGCAGATAAACGTGGTTTCAGCACTTCTGACAGAACTAGGTCACTGTATCACCCGTAACTAGGTGGCAATGACGAAACACGACAATAATGAGGCGGAAGATAAACTTTCAACTGGGTGTGCAGCATGGTGTTTTGTTTTGTGTTTTTTTCAAAGTGTCTCTTCTGCAGTCTCTGCATTCGTGAGTATTTTGACACCATTCTGCCAGTACCTCTGTAAAAACGAAAATACCCCAGTGGACTCGATCACTCGTCCAATCTCATCCCCCTCAAAGTCTCAGACAACAGAAATGTCATTGTATGTTTCACTCAGCTGTGCAGTCTATTATCTGTGTCAAAAGATTTTGGAACCTTTGGTGCCAAATTTTATTCTTATCGGCTCCACAGAAATCTTGTGCAAGTGTATCTTGTGAATCACCTGGAGGAAACGCTTAACTGATTCATACACAAGTCCAAACAGCAACCTTTTATTTACTCCCATATCACCCTTTTTTATGTGACACAGCGAGAACAGTCCTAGGTTTGAGTCTCATATTAGTGATTGACTAACTGGCGTCTTCAGCCCCTCAGTTGCGTGTCGTCCCTGTGTAAGCATGGGTGTCATCTGGGTCAAGGAGGTCAAATCAAAAGACATGCATGTTAGGTATTCAGACTACTGAATACCTAAGTGCCAGTGCCCTTCACTCAGGCACTGGCTGGACGACTCCGCTATAGCTGACCGCTGCTGCTGAAAAGTTGAGATGGGTAATGTTTAGAGGACAAAATAAAGTATAACTTAAATAGTACTAGGAGCATAGAGCCACTTAACATACAGTGTGACTCATTAGCATGCATGCAGGAAAGAGAAGCTATCTGCTAGAGACACAAGATGAGTTTAATGTGATGCTTCGAAGTTGAATTAGCAAGGCAATTCTCAGAAAGTCAGTGTTGTCTGTTCACTTAGATGATTATAGCATGAAGCTGTAAACATTAGTTTCACTTTAAGTGACCTGTGCAGGCTCTATGGGAATTATTACTGCCTCATTATATGAAGATCTATTTCAGACCTCATCGTATTTGTTGTAGATTATGTAAAATGTTTAGTGTCTGCCAAGTAGTTGATCTGATGGTAAAGAATATGTCTAAGGACACAGTCTATAATTTAACTTTACTCACCGACTTTAACAGTGCTTCCTATGTTGAGCGTTTTCATATTGTTTTGCAGGTGTTTGCAGATCAGTAGTTCGGCATCTTAAAGAAAAGGAGCTGTAATGTAGTACAAATGGAGCTCATTTACTGGGATAGTGGAGCCTGAGTGGCCAATGTGGTTAAGATCTTCTATCAAGGATAAAAAATCACCAGATGTCTGTTTTTGGCTTTGATCCAGTGAATTAATCACATGGCAAATAAATGGTCCATCTTCACAGTGATGCAAAAAACTTCATTATATATATTGTTATCAAAGTGCAACGAACATGATTGGTAATATTATCTACATTGGGCTTATACATGCAGACGTATTAAATGGATGATGTAGATATTGCAGCATAAACAGGATAACAGAATCTCTGATTGATGACATGTTCATATCATCTTGTTGTAAAAGTTGTATCAGCTAGCCTCTTACCTGTTTGCCCTACTTCTATGCTTTATCAGGAAGTGCAAATGCTGATGAGTTTATCATTTATTTTAGTGTGTGTCTAAAAGGAAGAACACATTTTTAAAGTAAATCTAGATCTTTGGATGCACCATGACACCTCAGCACAGTGTTGGCTAGGCATTCCTTTCAAGATAGTGTAGAAATTGTTTGTAGTAGGGAGTTAGCCAAGAGAAAAACTGATAAAGCAACATAGCTGAGTTTTTTCTCACAGTGTGCAAATGCATGCTTGATGAAATCATGCTAACATGGTGTGGAAATTATGGCAATGTGATGAAGGCGTCATGGTCAGTATCTTATTGCTTCCAATGTCAATATCTTCCAATCCCAATATCATATTGTGTTCATCCTCTCTTAACATTATCAAATGACTAAGGAATTTATTTCTAAATGTTTAGCAAAATGTAAAGAGGAAATTTGCACAGGTAGAAAAATGTGATGAAAGTGAGTACTTGCAGTCAGATGTAAGTAAGACAAATGGCACAGACAGTCCTCACTAAAGTGCTGTGTCAGCAGAGCCCTTTATACCAATCATTCAGAGTGAAATAAGTTGTGTGGTGTTATAGAACATATCTGATAAATTATTTGGTATCATATTTAGGGGTATGAATTTAGCACAGGGTTTTTCTTTTTCAAAGATATACTGAAACCACACATCAGGGATGTGGCTTTCAGGGTGATGAACTACAAAAAGTGTACGTGCAGCTTTTCACTAACACATGCCCTGCTCACCACAACTTTTGGTGTTGCCGCGGTGATATCGCAGGGTGAAATCTGATTCTCGCCTACAAATCAAACCTACATGGTGTAGTACGTATCTGCGTCAAGTATAAATCCAGATTTAGGGACAGTTCATACTTATGTAGTGTATGAAGTGGAATTAACTGTGTGTATAAGCTATAGCTGAGAATGTGTACATGCATTTATTTAAACTGACATTGTAAACCTGTTAAGTTATAACCCTAAATCCTCAGTGATAATAAAGAGGACTGCTCTCTGACAGATGGATTTGTGTCAAATAGGGAATGGTTGTTTTGAGCGGAACTTGACTTTTCGGAACGACAGGGTAGCTACGTAAGCATAAACGCAGAAGCATAAATCAGGCTTTAACTGTCAAATAAAGGTGTCTGTGCCTTTAAAAAAAAAAAAAAAAACACAGCTACATTACAAAGCCACATATCCTCTGTGTAAACATGCTTCAGTAACATGCATCCTCAGCCACTCCATCACTCGGTGCTTAGCTCAGTCAGCCTTTGTGTGCGTGTGTGTGTCTTTGTCTGTCTTGGTATTTGTTCCTACGCCTGCTGTATGATGTCTCAGCAAAATATTTTCAGTATTTTGATAATTGTGTAGCCTGAATCTAGGCAATGACAGCACTACTCATACAGGAAAAAACTAGAGATCTGTTCTGTGTGGTTTGAAGGTTAAAGGTGATAAATAATGAGAAAGTATGAATGGCAGAAACAGCACTCAGCTTTAGGGACCAGCTGAGTTATCTTCAATGTGATCTTACTCTTTGGTTTGTTTGCCATGGTGCAGAAACATAAATTGACTTCTGACATATGTAACATAAATGTTTGTCAGTTTTGTTAAAAGCATAATAATTGTAGTGTAAGAATAAAAACTTTAGTGTGTCAGTGGTGATAACTGATGTGACCTGCCTGTGTTGATGCTCAGTGCATGCACTAGCATTGTCAGTGGTTAAATGTTTGTGGGGAGGTTGCACACCGGTTACAAACCAGTGTGCAACCTCCCCACAAGCGTTGCACACTGATTTCATGCACGTTGCTTGTTAGTAAACTGGAAAAACATCAAGTTTAGAAACACCAGCATGGCCCTTAAACTCATCGATCTTGTAGGGTGCTTCCAGCCCGCAGGCAGCAGATACTGTTCTATCTCTTTTTATCAAGGCATGAAGATCTGTAATAAGAGTTAAAGAAAAAAGCCCTTGAGAACAAGTCCTTATCTACACTTAACTTCATTCCAGTAAGTTAGTCTGGGCCTGATATTTATCTGCTGAAAAGAATTTGAGTCGGCTCGGCCAGAATTAGGTAGCTGACGTCAGCCATGCTGAGACTTTCAAAAGTTCAGTGTGACATTACTCTATTTTTTTGTCTCGCTTTCTGGTTCTCCGTTTGTCTCTTAAACGCCCCAACACCCGCGCACACACACACGCTCTCTTATGTTTCTTCACTTTGCATAACAGACATGAATGTTCTGACACACACACACACAGTGCGCTGAGCCTGTTTGTTTTTGTGTCCTCCTCAGGCTGTTCGCTGCTATGATTCGCTCATCCTTAAGGCCGAGGGCAAAGTGGAGCCTGAGTTATTCTGCCAGTTAGGCCACTTCAACCTCCTGTTGGAGGATTACCCAAAAGGTGAGTGATCTGTCCTCCTGACCTGCACGTCAGAGGTTTGCATAATCATCCTTTGTGCACAGTCAGTTGTTCTGTGATAATAATTCAATTATCACTATCACAATAGTCGCCAATTACATTTTACACATTTTTTGGGAATCTTCAATATATTTTAAATTTGAATCTAAAATGAACCATTCATACTCAACTAAAGACTTTGATATTTGTTAAGTTTAAGTTTTATTGCCACTTGAAGACAGCTGTGTATCTAGTCCTCGATGCATACACAGTTTGAGCCTCTACAGACAGACTGTTGGCCCCATTCCAGTTCAACACAACTGCTGACTGCCTCACAATCTTTTCCTCTTTTCCCAGAGTTGTGGTGACACAAATTCATTCTCTTCTTCCCTCTCCTTTTAATTACAGCATTATCGGCATACCAGAGGTACTACAGTTTACAGTCAGACTACTGGAAGGTAAGAAATACACACACAAACACACCCACACGTCTGTTTTCTCTTTCAGTCATTGATATTCTTACATCCTGTCAATTACACACACAATACACAATGTTGGTTTTCTTTCCCACACACTCACACTGTCATTTACTCTCACACACACACACAAAGCGTCTAGAAGGGTAAGATACTGGTGTAAGGTGTGGTTTCAGGTTTCATGTCAGAGTCATTTTGAGCTTCTCTCCTGTTAGGTATTCACTTTGCGGTGAGAGTGAATACTAGAATTTGTTTTTTCACATCACCCAGCTGTACCAAGTAGCTGCAAGGTTATGTAAACATGTGTGGCCCCTGTTTACAAGTACACATACAGTTTCAGAGACATGCCATAATGAAGATTAACTCACCAACCAGTGTATAAAACTATATTTTTCTACATGAATTTTTTTGTCAACTTCCCCAAATGTAGAACATATAGTTAAATATTAATAAAACATGATGTATTTATTGCACATTAGCAGATATATGGTTTATGCTGCTGTTATTTTAACTAGTATTTCCAAAGCTGGAAACTTGTGATGGGCTTTACAACAGGTTTGTCTGTCTTTAATCATGTTAAGACTGTGAAATCTCTGCTTCATTTGTTGGTCTTTTTACATCAGTTTGATTTCCTGTCAACACTCTTTGTTGTGCCTCAACGATTAAAAGATGTAGCAGCTGTCTGCATCAAAGGTTTGCTGGGTTGTTACACATGCTAATCTTCCTTTAGGCGCACTTGTAGAGCAAAGCAGGTAGACTTGAAAGTGTGTTTTTATTTTAATAGTTTGTCATGATGACTTTACATCTCTCTTCATCCCACCCAGAATGCTGCCTTTCTGTATGGCCTGGGAATGGTCTACTTCCACTATAATGCCTTTCAGTGGTGAGTACCAACTGTTTTATCCATCAGTTCTATTCACAGTATGAACAGGTACATACAAGTAGTTCAGGTGTTCAATATAAATGGTTAGGCTTTTTGTTTTCAATTGTAAATAATGTAAATATCCAACTGTGCTTGTAGCATTCTGCAAACAACAGCAACATACAGTTTTGGGGACATATTTTGATTTTATGAAGTAGAGGAGGAAAAGGAGCTCAATAAAAGCCACACAGCATCCAGAGACTAAATGTTTCTGCAATCAAAACAAACAATATAAGACACATTTCCATCCGGAGTTGGAGGAGAGTCAACCAGTTGTTGATTTTGAGACAGAAATGCTGAAATAAATCACTTGGTCTGTTGCAGATGTTAAAGCAATCCTGGTGCTAATGCAGCTGAACATACTTTACGCTCAGCAAATAAAGCATAGTAGAAAGACAGGTCCATTCAAGAGAGAACGCCTATTCATAGATGAGCATCTTTGAATGCGAGACCAGTTTTACACGGCTCAATTGTAATTTGTATATATGTCTGTGTGTGTTGGTGCCAGCTGAGAAACTGCTTTTGCTGCTGTCCTGTGTAGTTTCCATGGTAACACCACAACCAGGGAAGAGTCAGTTCTGGCTGAGTTGCCAATAAAAATTAGCTCACTTTAAACCTCTGGACAGATAAAGCGTCAAATGCAAGCATTGACAAATACATCTGTTGTTCTCAGCGGCCACAAAACACAGTCAGAAATTGATTTCAAGAGGTGCACGCACATCCAGTATTATGAGAACACCAAGAACATTGTTTAATTTATTGCTTGCCAGTTAAGTTTCTCGTAGCATGTGAAGCACTAAAACATTTCGGTCTCTGTCAAGAAAAAGCAAATAAAGTTTGCTCGGGCGAGCTATCTGCTGCAGCATCAGTTGATTCAGCTGCTATCTGACTACTCGGCAAGCTCAGCAAAATAAGTTAATAACAAAAGGGATACTTTGTCAGTCTCTGTGGCAGGAACATCTTTAGTATTCAGTTCAAGGTGGCACGCACAATGTGACTTGAATGAGCACTGAGTGACCAACAGTGCTGCAGCTTAGGTTGCATTCACATCTGTTTGTTTGGTTCATTTGGTCCAGAACAAAGAATAAAACATGGTTGCCTTTATAGTTGGAGTTCATTAAGGGCTGGCACTGATTTATTAAACAAATCTGATCTCAACCTAGTCCAACTATTCAGTCTTTTTTGTATATTTTCATTCCCTCTCTCTTGTTGATACCATCCTCTCTCTCTCCCTCCCTCTTGATTATTTTTATCCGTTCCTCCTGCAGGGCGATCAAAGCATTCCAGGAGGTGCTGTACATTGACCCAGGGTTCTCCCGGGCCAAGGAGATCCACTTGCGCTTGGGTCTTATGTTCAAGGTCAACACAGACTATGAGTCAAGCCTAAAGGTAAGTTACACACACGCATTACATTTTCCACTCAGTAAATGTGGTGTTTGATATCATTTTCTCTGACTGGCTGAAATGTAAAGAAATAGTAACCTCTGTTCAAATCTTATTTTACAAATGAGAGCAATATATAATTTGGCTGGTATTGTTAATATTTCCAGAGGTGGCTTCACATTGAAACACATTTATTATGAAGCACAAGCAGGAAATGCTGCGTTAGTATCAGCAAGCTTTATGCATCAAGATAAGCTCACCGCCGTGAATGAGCACAGTTGAACAGAAAACGAGGCTCCCACTGTGACAATGCCATCAAGTGACTCAATGGCTCCTGGCAGCTGGCAATAAATAAGGCAGAATTATGCACAGGGGATCGCTCTGCTGCTAAAAATTCAGGCAGTCATGAGAAAATGATGGTAGCTGAAACACTGTAGAGGTATATTGGTCATTCCTTTTGTGTCTTTACTGATTTTGTACTGATTTTCTCTCGCAGCATTTTCAGCTGGCTTTGATTGACTCCAACCCCTGCACTTTGTCCAAAGCTGAAAGTAAGCTACACCCTTATTTCTTCATTCATTAAGTGTTTTGTTTTTCTCTTTGTCTTGTTTAAAAAATGACTCGAATTAACTAAAAATATTTATTAGATGCTTTCAGGATGTTTATAATGTGATAATAATAGATTACAGAAACACAAGAGTATTACAGTAATATATGAATATAAGGTTCCTAAAAATTGCAGTCTGATGTTCACTTCTAGAAATGCACTCATCTGCACATAAACATAAATAAATAAACAGCAGCAGAGAAATTGAAACAATATTGTGTCCTCTGTCTCCTGTATGAAGTGTTTATGGTCAGTTGCTGAGGTTCAGTCTGGGTAGAGTATTTGATATGCCGCTGCCATCTCATCTCTCCCGCCCCGGTACCTGTTACCTTGGAGACAGTAATATCCATTTTTTTGCCCAGCCTCTCACTGTTTGCCTTTGCCTCATTGTGTCCCCCTCATTCCTGTTCTCACTCACACACACATATATATAGCAAGGGCAGCCCCCGTCTTTCTTCCCCTCTCTCTCTCCCCTCTCTCTCCCTCTATCTCTCTCTCACTCTCTCTGTGTGTGTCTCTCTCTCTCACACTCACTCTCTCTCTCCCCCTCCCTCCCTCTCTCCCTCCATCTGCTGAGAGTCACTCAGGCAGCTTAGATCAGACACTGCAGCGCTCCAGACAAAGGAAGGTGCCGCCAGGAGCACAGCTACCTATCTGATCTGTTACACTCAGCATAGACAGGCAACCTTGGGTTTTCTAACACCCATTTACTGACAACGCAGCACTACTTTTTTCAAAGCCTTGAAAAGGCTATGATGAGGACTAACTCTAAGGAGGGCTGGGAACCCTTTTTAAAAGCCAAATAACCTTTTATCTAATATATTTCTTTTTCCTGTCCTTCACAGTTCAGTTCCACATTGCTCATTTATATGAGATTCAGGTAAGTGCTCTCTTGTTCTTTTATTTAACCAGTCCTTCAGTTGTGACTCCTCCCAAGGACACATTTGTTTTGTTTCCTTCATTTGGTGAATGTGAGAATAAGCGCTGCGTGTTGAAGGTTCATTACTAAGGCTGTAACTCGTAACCCAGCTACGTTTGTAATATCACAGGGCATGAGACTGACGGGGAAAGCCCTATTTTTTTTTTTAGTTTTCTTTAATTTTGAACCAGGTGCTGACAAATTGAGGAGGGAGCAGGGTGCGTGAGTGGGTGGCGTGCAGTAGGGGATAGATTACTCTCAGCCGATCGGCGGGGTTGCCACGGAAACAAGAAAGTCTGTCTCCCCTTCTTTTGTATGCTGGTGGTCTCTCTCTCTCTCTCTCTCATTATGTCGGTTTCAGTAGAGAGGTACAGTAGCGTTTGCCAGTTCTGGCAGTAGCAGTGCTTCACGACTAATGTGTTTATGTGCTATGTCAGAACACGGCTCCGCAGTGGGAGTCTCAGGCTTATATTGCATGCAGTAGATCTTTAGATGAGAAAGTGACTCAATTTAGAGGAGCGGGGAGGTCAATCTAGATAATTACTTTGGCATTCCAGTTTGATTATGCTGTTCATTGGAAACATGGACAAGAGAGACGACCTGGCAAAAGTCATGAATTAAATCTCAATCCAATGTGTTGTAAACAGCTTTTTAATTTGTGCTTTGTCACTTTTCCTCTCCCCACGGTACACTCCCTCCCCCTTCTTTCACTCTCCACTGCTCCTCTTATACAGAAGAGATACCGGGCTGCCAAGGAGGCCTATGAAAGCCTTTTGCAGACGGAGGATCTTCCTGCACAGGTGAAGGCCACTACCCTGCAGCAGCTAGGTAAGACTCACCTGCTCATGGACATGCAAAATGATTTAAAATAAGATTGGTTGATAAGTAGTTTTATGTATTTTAATCCAATGAAGCCAAATTCTTGTTTCATAAATAACATACTTTGTCTTTATACAACCATATCAATCAATTTAAATATTTTAAGTGAACTGTCTTTTCCTATGAAACTGAGAAAACTCACCCTAGCTTCTGTTCCGCAAAAGTATTGGTTGCACATTTAGTTAAAAGATAAAGATAATGCAGAGCTCTAATACATATTCTGGCACATTTGCATAATGTGTTAACTTATCCTAAAAAATCCGAAATTAGCCAGTTGAATTTTTTTTCTTTGTTTGAGCGATACAATTGTTGCATTACAGTCAATGATTAATATGGCATTTCCAGGTTGGATGCATCACACAGTGGAACAGCTCGGAGACAGAGCCAACAGGGACAGCTATGCCATCCAGTGTCTGCAGAAATCTCTGGAGGCCGACCCCAACTCTGGACAGTCCTGGTACTTCCTTGGCAGGTATGCTGCACACCATCAGAAGATGGTTTTTTATCTCAAAGTATTTAAAGTCTACTTTTCTGTTATCTGGTTTTTACTTGAGAGTATCTGAAATGCCCACACTGTTCAAACTACAAAGGTAATTCTTTTCACACAAATATTTGACGGTTTTGATACAGATTTAGCAATACCTAGCAATCTAACTTGGCACATTCACAGTGCTTGTGAAATTAGTCAAATATAAACAGGAATTTTATGGCCATGAAAAATTGGTGAAAATAAGAATTTCTTAAAAAGAATAACACCTCTATCACAGTCAGTTTCAGTCTGTTATGAGTGAAAAAACCTGACTCAAATAAAATCTGTTTATTGGACCTTGAATTCTCACTTTGTCATTGAGTAATTGGGAACGTTTGACAGAATTTGTTCTACAAGTTTAATTAGCTTTAGCTTTTTGGGAAAAAATACAATATTTGCTTTATTACAGCACTATTTTTGCAGCACAGGAATATGTTATCTGTTCAATCTGCGGATGAAGATGACCTGTTCAGATCCTCTTCAAGCCTTCTGTTCAAATTATTGGAATAGGATCAGGCTTCACAGCTACTTACCAATTAGAACATAGATATGCATGCAAAATGTATATAGTTTTTTAAAAGAAGGAAATATGTAGAAAGAAGTTTTCTGTCCTTGGATTATTGTATTTAAAATGTTTTCTATGTCTGTAGCACCACCCTGACAGTGTGTGTTTTGCTGCAGGTGCTACTCTAGTATTGGCAAGGTCCAGGACGCCTTCATCTCCTACCGGCAATCCATAGACAAATCAGAGGCCAGTGCAGATACCTGGTGCTCTATAGGGTAAGACTCAGTTTGTTCAATGAAGGCTGCAGTTCAGTTTCTGCTGAACAGATCAATAGTCCATTCCAAAGACCTGAATGAAAGTCATTATTGTCATTGTTATGTTTCTGAATTTAGAGTAATCTAAATCCTAATCTTCTCATTTCAATTATTTTCTAAATCTATCAATCTACCCCACCCTTAATCTCCCAATTTCATCCTTGCTTAATCACTTATTTATACATTATCCATTTATTTCTGAAATCTCCTTTGCATGACAAAACACTATTAATTCATCTTTCCTCTCCATCCTCATTGCCATTTTTACTTCATTTTCCTGTCCCCTCCTCATCCCTCCCTCTCTTTGTTCTTCCTACTTTCACATCTTTCTCCTGTGGACCCCATGCTGTCTCCCCTCTCCCCCTCCCTGCAGGGTGTTGTACCAGCAGCAGAACCAGCCTATGGATGCCCTGCAGGCCTATATCTGCGCCGTTCAGCTGGACCATAGCCACGCGGCTGCCTGGATGGATCTGGGCACACTGTATGAGTCCTGCAACCAGCCGCACGACGCCATCAAGTGCTACATCAACGCCACACGCAGCAAGGGCTGCACCAACACCACCGCGCTAACCCACCGCATCAAATGCCTGCAGGTGGGTGGAGAGAGGAATTTGAAGCAGGATCTGACCCTAACGTGGATGTGTGGATACAACCTCAATTATATAATCTCATATGAGAAGAATATACAATATAAAGAAGTTCAAATGCAGGTCTGGTACATCTGCAAAATGTGGCTGTAATAGAAGCAAAGAGAACTTACTGTCATTTCACTCCAGCCACACACTGCCAGCATGGATGTCATTACTTAAAAGAAGGGATGTCCCCATGATGTTTACTTTGCCAACAGTTAAAATGGTGTACATTTGTCTATTGGGACTAAATAGAGCCTGTGTCACAGCTGCTAATATTTTACTTAGTGTCTGGTCATAATTTGTTTATAGAGAAACATTTCACTTAAAAGCTGCTCAAATCACTCTCTCACATACACTGTCGTATCATTAATTGAAGCTGCTGGCTGCGGTTTATTTATTTTTCACAGGGCAGTGTTTTACCAGAGCTCAGTTGGGCGTATTTGACAGCTGGCACATCTGAACAAACAAACAAACAAACAAAGGCGTCAGGATTTACATAGAAGATACTGACACATCAGTTTGGGATATGCCTAATTGAAACTACTGGCTGCTATTTATTTCATGCTACTCTGGGCTTCATTTATTCGAACCATTCACACCAAAAGCTGTTTGGTGCATTATGTGGATCGTGGGGTTTAACATAGAGGACATGCAGTGAGTGCCACAAAATGTAGGCAATGAAAAAAACTTTCAAAAAACTTTAACATTGACTACTTGGCAGACAAAACATAAATTTCCTATCTCATATCACATAAAACTGGCATCAAGAATGGGTGAAAAAGCACTGATCAGTGATGGCTGGCTCCCTCATCTTTTATTTGAACACACTAAAGCTTAAACTCCCGTCCACCAGCACACAGAGAGGAGTAGATGAGCTTTCTCTGCACTGCCATCATTGCGGTCTACTTTCATTTGCTGTTCTATGTTAGCAACCCCGTGAAGCCACTACTGTGTCATATATTAGACCACTGGGATGTGATTTGACCATCATTAGGCACAAAGGAAACTTTTGAACCCAGAGATCCTGAAACCCTACTGGGGAGAAAAAACTGAGAAATTGAATTAAGGCTCCTAAATGGTAAAGAATCCAGGGAGTTGCCATGGTTTTTTTTGTTTCGTTTTTTGTCTCAGGGCTTTACACCTCCCATCCGTTAGCTGATAGTTTTTTTTGTGCTAACTAGAACCTTTTTTTAAGATTAAGTCTCTGTTGTATGCAGTGCAACATAATATAAGGGGAAGAGGAAAAATTCACTTTGCAGCACCCATTAGAAATAATGGGAATCATTGTCCCTATTTTAATGGTTATTTATCCATTTGAAACATATTGATTCATGAAGCTAATGCTAGCTGGCTCAAAGTCACACTTTTTGTTTCATAAATTTAATATCTGGGGTTCTAAAAATCCCTACATCTCCTTATTATCCCCATATCTGTTTATTTATTCATCTATATTTTGTCTGAGCTTTTTCTAAAAGCAATGATGTCATTTTCCTTTACATATGCATGAAGGAATGTTACATTTTCACCAGTTATGTTAGCATAATGTCATTGCATTAAGACAAGCACAGCGGCTTGTTTTAATGGACTGTGTTTGACTGACTGTGTTTGAGATTATTGTTGCTGAGTGTCATTCGTCAGCCAAAAGAAATGAAAGGCGTATAATTAACCTCTACCTATTTTACCATTGCTGATCATTTCCTTGTTTTGAGGTCATCTTTTTTTTTTTTTTTTTAAACAAAAAAAGGCTTGTGTTTTATTCTTTTTTTGTTTTTTCACGTCGTTTTCCATTCCCCTAGGCTCAGTTGAGTAACCCCCAGCTCAGTAGCCTACAGAGTAAAAGTAAAATGCTCCCTCTTATTGAGGAGGCATGGAGTCTACCAATCCCAGCTGAGCTAACCTCCAGGCAGGGAGGCCTGAGCACTGCACCACAGCAGGTGAGAGACCAGATAGAGCAACTTACACCCTCCCTCCCTCCCCCCTCCTCCCCTCCCTCTGACTGAGTGTATACTCAGACACACAGGCACTCAAACACATAATCTTAATGTACACGCAGACTTACCTACAAGTCACGACCGCATGCACTGTTGTACATACTGATGGGTAACACTTGAGCTTAACCCCTACTTCTACACTGTCTATGTGCGTGCGTGCGTGAGAACGCAGATGTCTAAAGAAGCCAACAACATGCAATTTAAAGAAAACACATAAATAACATTTCTTTACTCCTCTGCAACATGAATGCTTTTTGGAAGCTTTAACTTTATTGTAAACACACAGTTTCTGCTCCACAGCCAGTAATTTATTTCAAATTACCACACATGGCTGCTTTATGGCATCTGTTTTGAAAAGAGGAGGGGGTCCAGCTAAGTGTTACCCAGTCCTGCACTCCCTTTCTTCTCCACAGCACAGTAGTCACTCGGCTTCACCCATCACACTCCGTTCAAGGAAAAACAAAAAAAAAAATCAAAAAAAAAAAAAAAGAATCAACAAAGCACTTGTGCAGGCTTTTGGTAATTCTTTCCCACTCAATTTCCCCTTATATTAATCCTGTTTTTAATCCAATGTGGTATTTAGGATTACCCCTACCACCACCACCACTCCTCTTACAGTTCATTGACAAATCCAGTTTTAGGTGAAAAACTTGTTGAACCTGCACCACACTTGTTGTTTGCTCTTAATCTGCTTTGGTTTCCACTGGGAGAGAGATTGCCTTTCTGAAGAGATTTTAAAGTGCTCTAATACTTAATCAAGCGGCTGTGTTTATAATTCTCACACTCATTGACGTTTGGCCTTTTCTGACCCGGCCACCCCTCCACCCCCCCTCCACCTAATGTGATCGGTGAGGTCGTGCTGCCGTAGAGTATATCCAGGCTTCCCATTGGCTCTGTTCATCTTCCTCCCCCCTTTTCAGTAGTTGACCTTAGATGTCCCACAACTGCTCACAAAGCCTCAGCAACGCCCCCTAGTGTTTCATTACCACTTATTCATTTAATGCTCATCACACAGTAGATGCCTGTAGTTCTATTGTGTCTAAGTTTGATCATTGTTGTTATTATTCACTTAGCATTGGAATATGTTGATCCATCAACTTTAACTTATTCCAGTGTGAGGATGTTTGCAATTGGGACATTCAGGATCGATAGATTTCAATGAGTCAGATGTGACTTTCCCCATTAAACATGTTTGTAGTGCAAATTTGTATAAATTGCTTACTTAAACACATTATATATGTTCTGGCGTCTACTTTCCACCCTCTTAGGAAACATTTTTGAATAAGAGATACTATCTGATTATTCAAGGCCTCTACAACCAAACAAAACCAACTAATGCTGCTCGTATTTGAAAACAACAGTACATTTTTATGAGACTAAATTTCTGGACAGTCACATCTGGCTCATAGGCTCCCTCAGAGATAATGGTAAGGCTGTCACTGTGTGGAATGTGTTGTAACCTTTCGCTTTAAAGGTTGAGTTATGCTTTTGTACCCTTGAATTGCCGCAAATGCCTTTTTATTATGTCTTAAAGTGCAATACTGTTAGATACTGTTAAGATTTGTTGTTAACAGCATAAACTTGCTGCAAGTGCTGCAGGTGTTTGATAAGAAGCAGTAGCTGTGAATTTTCATCAGTATTCCTCTTAACAGGAGAAATGCCCCCAGGGGCTGTTGTTGTTGTTGTTGTCACCCTTTTGAAGCAACACTTTCAGATACACAGGAATGTTTTTTCTCTACATGTCCTGCTTGTTTGTGCTAGTGTCAACACAGAATCACAGTTCTGCTCTCCTTTTTTTCTGTCTTCCTTATTCTCCATCCCCTGCTTTGCTGCTCCTTCTGATCGCTCCCTGTCACCTTATTTTTGTTTTCTCCATTTTTGTCTCGTCTCGATTGTCTCTTGCTCTTTTCCAACCCCTCTCTGTCTTCCGTGACCTTTTGTTAATGTCCTTCCATTTATACCTCTGTCCTTTTTCTTCCTCGCGTTCCTTTTGCTTTCCCTTCACCTGCACCCCTTGCCACTCCCCTCCCCTCCAGGCTTGTAAGCCAAATCACAGTGCAGAGGGCGGTTCAGGTTCAGGTCAGTCTCTGCCCCCTCACGTGGGCTCACTGGGCCAAGCAGAGGACCAGTCTTGCCCATCCAAGAGGAGGAGAGCTTCCAGCCCTACCAAGGTAATTACTTATAGATACTCAGACACTTTTGATCAGTTTGTTGTGCTTGTTAATAGATGTGCCTCCTCCCAGAGAGATTTGTTTTTGGATTGATTGATTTGTGAAGGCAGCATCTATCTGATTGTGACAGCTACAGTATATGTGCAAAAGGGTTGCCGCCTTTCTTCTTACAGCAGGAAAAGTTTATGTCATGCATTTAAATTAGTTTTTTTCTTAATTGGTTTTTACACCTTACATATGTATTATTTTTTTGTATTCAGGGTGATTCATGGGCCAGTAATCCAGCACAGCAGCCAGTCCCCAACTGGTATCTTTCCCCACAGAAACTCCAGGTTTGTAATATCTTAGATCTCATTTTTTATTCATGATGTCTGTCATCTTCCAATCGTACTCCATTTATGGCTTTTGTTGCTGTCTGTCTTCAGTTGCTGGAACAGTTGCGGAGTAATCGGGCCAGCCTGAAGCCCCCACAGCTTCAGATGTTGGAGCAGATGGAGGCTCAGTTCACCATGATGCAGCAGCACCAGCACCAGGTATACATCTATAGAGTCACACACACACACACGATATGGATTAAATACATGAACACATGGTACTAGGCTGTTCCCTAGTGTTGAACTGTTTCATAGGTCACAATCACTAGGATGGATCAGGATATATTTACTCTTGGAAGCCATCCTCATACATGATGCACAAACATACTCATGGATAATTGGACAGAAAAATCTGTTTGAATAATTCAAAGTCAAAACTTTTGAATAATTTACAATCAATGTATTGTGCTGTACAGAACATGAATATTTTAGATGCTAACATACGTGTTTTTTACACATACATGTATGCATGAAGATATATGCATCAGTCTGCCCAGCAGTGGCTGTGGCACAAATGGATGTCATGTTTATGTTTGTGTATTACGTAGTTGAATGCTTAAACCACGACGTTGGAATAAATCTCCTCATTAAGCTTACTGTAGCACTTACACCTGGCTTTGGCTACTGAAACCTTTTCATTGTTTGTTGTGGTAAGTGTGGGCGTTAGAACGGTGCGGTTTGGCACAGAGTACAATATGAGTAAATACAGGAGTGCTGAAGCGTTGACAGGTGAGAATGTGGAAGTAAATAAAGCGCTCACTCATCCGGTTCTCCAACCAAACAAAAACAGTAAATCACTGACATATTTGAATGTCAGACTGTGGTGTTACATGGTTGTCATCTTTTCCATTTCCAGATGCGACAGAATGCCTCCGGAGGTCAGGTGCGCCCCTCTCTCCCCAATGGCCCCACCACCAACTCCCTCCCTTCCCCCAACCCCAGCCTCCACCCCACCCGGCCCCATCTGGGACCCCACCGGCCCCTGTGCCCGCCTCAACCACTGGCCAACGGGCCCGTGGGCCCTGGGCCACACGGACACTCGGACTCCCTCCCTGTGGGTGACAGTAACAGTAGTAGTAATAATCAGCCAGGGCCCACGGCCACAGGACCCAACGGAGACGTGCCTTACCTGCAACCTGCCGGCAGCGGCGATGCAGCACTGCTACCTCACACCTGCACAAGCACGCTAACACAGGACGCCACGCCGCGCCAGGCCCTGCACTTAAACTCCACTCAGGTAAGACATCACTCACTTCTGATTCTTGATTTATTAGTTCATTTGATTTTCAGTGTCTGTGTCTGTGACAGAGCATCATCATATCCTTAAAATCACTGGGTTCAACTCCCTCAGGCAAGTTCGCTGTTGCTCAGCTGAAAAATGGGTATAGATATAATTATTTTTTATCCTACTGACCTACTTGGCTCTGTTGTAAAAACAGTCTCTCAAAAACCATTGAGAAAATCCATCAAAAGGTTTCATGAAACAAGTTGTGAAATCCCTCCCATGAGACCTCTGTAAATTAAAAGATTCCTAATCTCTGTCTATTTCATGCTGCGAGTTACAGCATCTTAAATCCACACAAGTAGCATCTTTGGGTTTATTCTTTCTTCCTGTCCTCTTTAACAGTCACTCTCTTCTTTCCACAGGGGCTTCAGAAGGGGTCTGTTCCACATACGACAGGCTCCAATAGTGAGGGAACCCTCTCTCACCCCCAGACCCCCAACTCCATCGCCCCTCTGCACCCCAACAATCAGGTTGGACATTCCACTAATGCCCCATCGCCACAGCAGCAGGCTCACAACCACCTCCCATCCCTTCCCTCCCTCCCCCACTCCTCTACCTCAGGTGGAGCAGCACCTGGTGCATCCGCTACCAAAGATAGCAACACCGCAGCCGCCCTGGCCACGGCAGCCGCAGCCCTGGGTAACGGGGGTTCCGAGGGCAAGACGCCATCGCCACTGCCATCAGCTGATGGGAAAACGGCAAAGGCAGACAACCTGGCCAATCACGTCCACTCGGGGGATGGTGGCAAGGTGGCAGAAGGCGGTGAGAAGCAGAGCCTTAGCGCTGACAATCCTAGACTATCTGCCCTGCTGGCGGGGGGGAAGGGCACTGAGGTGGGTGAGGGACAGACAGAAGGGACTGCATCCACAGCTTCCACCACGTCCGAGCCCCACAAGAAAATCAACAACATCCACCCGGCTGCCCTGCCCTCCACCCCCCACGCGCAGGGTAGCTCGGCCGCCTCCTCGCCCATCTCCGCCATATCCACGGCTACACCATCACCCAAATCCTCAGAACACACCCAAACAGGCGCCCACAGTCCCGCCACCACCAATTCTACTGCACCGGCTGTGAACGGTAATGGCAAAGGAGGTATCTCTGAGGACTCTCAAAGCCCACTGAAGGCTGAGCCGCCCACCGTCACCAGTCTAAAAGCTACGCCTCCACATGGACATAGCTCTTCGTCGTCGTCGTCATCATCTTCAATATCCATCTACCCCAGCTCCACAGACGTGCTAAAGGCGTGCAGGTGAGACTGAGCCACTGCAGTGTTTTTCTTTCCTGAGTTCCTGTGCTGTATGGAAGTTTGATTATAGTCTTTTTTTTTTTTTCTGCAACCAAATGAGCCAATATGTTTGAATTGCACATATACAAATAACCAACTGTTAAGTTTGTCTGAGCAGCGTTAGGAAACCATGTGTTAAGGAAAAATAAAAAATATAGGCTGAATATCAACTATCTACATCGGAGTGTGGACTGAACGGCCACAGTGGGTAAATGCAAGTATTCTGATGGCTGGCTTGACAGACCCAAATATAAAGCCTGGTTGACTGAGGATTCCAAATGGGGAAAGAAAGCTAGATGCAAAGTTATTTGTACACAGGTCTTAAAAATCTACCGAGAAGAAGGAAATTTAAGAGTGGATAAGTATGAAATTTTGACATGAAAATTTTAGGAATCTTTTACACCGTGAGTCGTGTTTTGACCACAGCAATATTTTGAGGTGCTAAGAACCTGTTTTTCCAATAGAGAGACCAGAGTCTAAATTAAGTTCCAGGGGGATGGTTTCACCCCCCAAAAGAGTCCCTGCTGGTTGGGTAGTGCTTTCCAAAAATACAGGAACTTAGGGTGCAGGGTCTGCGCTGATTGGTCAAATGCCAACAGAGCATTTCAATTTGTGTGGTACTTCATTCATAAAACAAGGAAACGCTCTCATATAGATTCATTACCAGTTCAGGACAAGAAGAGGACATCTCTCCATTTCATTTCATTTAAAAGTGAAGTAAGGCATTTTTAAATAAGAACGAGAGAGAAAAAGAGAGCGGCGGCGGTGGTCGAGCAGTGAGAGGGCACGGCAGTAAAGAGAGCAAAGCCCATGAATGAGAGAAATAAAACATTATATTAGTAGTTATGTTTTAAAGCAGAAATAACCATAACCACTCAACAGATGATTTACTCTCTCCTCTGCATTTCACCTTTTTATTCATTCATTACATTGAATTCATGCAGCAGTGAATACAAAGAACAAGACAAATCTGTGTGGTTGTTTCCTCATGTGTTAAAACTGTGTCTTTAAATATTGCCGTCATTTTTAATTCCTATTTGCATGACCGACCTGTTTCCTCAGATGCGGTGGAAACGCAAACAGGACTGTTCTGCAGGGACTTTAAAGTTTCCCTGAAATGAGTTCCTCTGGGTCCAAAGTACCTGGAACTTTTGGTGGAAACGGTGCTTTCGTGCCCCACACATGTACTCAGACAGCGCTCTACCGGCCCAGTTAAAATTTTTTTGGCCGGAATGACGATCTTGGGAAGGAAATTCTGGTGTTGACAAAAGCAGGATAACACATGGTCTGGTCATAACAGAGCTTTGAGCACCGCTGGATTTCCAGCATGTGGCAGTTTGTCTGAGCCACGTTGTAACATCCTGCACACTGAAGCTGGCTCTGAAAAATCTACTCGGGGCTGTGCTGATGGATTCTGTGAGAGACAGGACCAAGTTTGACAGTGTGTAGAGACACTTCAGCATTTGACTTTTGAAATGTAACAGCTAACATAACATACAGGACATGAAAGTGATGAGGATGGTAACACGATGATTTTAACAATAAATAGAAGAATTGCAGCCAGAGGAGTTGAGATTAAATTGAATAACTTCATTTTGTAGCTGTGTGAATCATATTTGTTGTAATGTATCATGTAGAACATTTGTTGGTGAGATTTAATCCAGTAGAAAGTTGAAGGCTTTCTTCTGTATATAACCTGGTGCGAATCAGTGGAAGTGTGCATTTTGTTTTGAGGATGTCTCCTCCCAGTGGAGTTGCAGAGTAACTACAGAACCAAAAGCAAATCATTATGTAACTGTAAACAACACCGAAGGCTACTGGGTCCTCTTGTTGCCATGCAGATATTATTCAGCACATAATAACATTATATTCACTAGCGCAATTCTGTGTTATTAGCGACTTGACTGATTTATATTCTGTATTTTTATCGTATTACTTAGACTACTTCTGCTCCAATCACTACAAACATTTATGCATTGTGTGTATGCAGAAACCTGGGGAAGAATGGTCTCTCCAACAGCAGTATCCTCCTCGATAAGTGCCCCCCGCCTCGGCTGCCCCCTCCACCCTCACCAGCCCTGCCCAAAGACAAGCTCAACCCTCCCACACCCAGCATATATGTGAGTATGACACACATATTCATTTAAGGTGACTGAAAGATGTTTGAAGTTAATGTGTCCAAGTATCCTTGAGCAGGAAAGGTACTGCTGTGACACTCTTTGTCTAAATGCTGCCCTTTTGGGCCTAAAATTAGAAAGTATGATGCGACTTTTACCCTACTCTACTTCTTAAAAACAGCTGGTCACAGTATTATACACACATCCACTGTATGTTAACCTTTAACTTCCTGTTTCTCGTCTGTGGAGCAGCTGGAGAACAAGAGGGACGCTTTCTTCCCTCCACTGCACCAGTTCTGCACAAACCCCTCCAACCCTGTCACTGTCATCAGAGGACTGGCTGGAGCACTCAAACTGGGTAAATGCTTTGTTTACAGTGTGTAATGCTGCAAAACCATAAAAAAAAACAAAAAACTTTATCGCTACACAAGTAAAATATCAGAAAAATGTGATAATGTTTTCTAAGTTAATGAAATCATATTCGGGATTTTTTTTACAGTGATGATATGAATTAGATTTTTTATTACATGTTTTCAAAGCCTGCTTATTAAGTGTTTCTACAGATCTGAGTGTGGTCCTACCTGTCTGCCTCCAGCTGTTAAGACACTAGCACATGTGTGAGAGACTTATGGCTTTGAGGCCTGGGTAGTAAAATTGTTCCTAATGTGTCTAAAATTTTCCAAATTGAATTTTATTCTATTCACATCTTTTTGAACTTGTGTTTTTAATGTGAGTTGTGAATCTGTTATTATGCCTAAATATTTATGTGATGCAGTACTGATAGTCCTCTCCCTGCTGCTATAACATCTGGGTCTGGATCTCTATTGCCAGACTTTGAAAAAAAACACGTGAATGTGACAAACAGGTATCCAGAAAGTTTCCACAGCAGTTGGGGAGACTTGCGTTAGGTCATTTTGTTTTTGGAAATTTTATGTGGGATGATCGCTTTTCCATTAAAAACATTGCGATAAGAAGCAAATTGTCCAACAGGCACGCACAGGCCTGCATGTCCACAGAACAAGGGAAGCACTTAGATGTTTAGGACAGGTGTTTTCATCTCCCGTGCATTGATCTTGATGGAGTGTGTTGACCAAACAAGGCGGCACTGAATTGACAACAAGAGTCACAATATAGATTACAATCAGTGTAGTAATGTTGAAATGAAAGGAGTTGCTTCTGAATACATCACCACTTGCTGTATGATGTTGCTGTTGCAGAGAAAGATTTTGAAAGCTGGGAGGCAGCGAGGCAGCACCGCATGCCTGCGTCTTCCAAGTGTTCCTCTGATATCGATCAGTAAAAGACGAGCTTTTTAATCGTTGTTGTCCCCCTCTGTTTCTCTGCAGACTTGGGTCTGTTCTCAACAAAGACGTTGGTAGAGGCTAACCCAGAGCACCTGGTGGAGGTTTGGACTCAGCTCTCTCAGCCCGCCGATGAGAACTGGGACCCAGCCGGCACCAAGAAAATGTGGCGCTGCGAAAGCGCTCGCGCACACACAACTATTGCCAAATATGCCCAGTATCAGGCTGCTTCCTTCCAGGAATCCCTACGGGTCAGTTACCAACCAGTAACACAACACTGTTCAGGCTTTTTATGCCTGCTAGACTCGATTTATGCAAGAATTAGGTTTTGCATCAGTTCAGAGAGGTCACAAAAAGCATTTAATTGTAGTTCAGTTATACTGCTGGCTTAATGTGTTTTCTGTTTGTTTTCAGGAGGAAAATGAGAAAAAGGCACTCAAAGAGCCCTCGGACACAGAGCCAGCAGAGAGGTACATTTCTAAACCTGTTTTTATTTAGTTGCCTAAGTTTAATTATTTTGCTCCAAGAAGATTTCAGACGCACAGTATTGAATTTGTTTTGGCTAGATGATATCCATTCTCATTTCTAGCATTTTACTGCTTTGACCTCCAGTTTCTGCTTTTTGATACTTGAATGTGAAAATGGGTTAATATTTTTTTTTTTCAGTATCACTTCATTTGTCCATATAAGGTAGTGACCACATTAAACATATGTAGTTGAGTGTACATTCTTTTTGTGTGTGTGTGTTTTTCAGTGTTGCACGCAAAAGAAGAGGAACCTTAAAGCACATCAAGTTCGGAACCAACATCGATGTGTCAGATGAAAGGAAGTGAGTATAGATTTCATCTCGTCTGCCGTGTCTTGAAATCTGATCTTATCTGTAACTTTCAAGACAATTTAAGCATAAAAACAGTGCTCGTGATCCTACATTGATCCTTTGACTTGCTCACGCTCACAACACAGATGGAAACAGCAACTCCAGGAGCTCAGTAAACTGCCGGCCTTTGCTCGAGTCGTATCCGCCGGCAACCTGCTCAGTCATGTGGGTCACACCATCCTGGGCATGAACACAGTTCAGCTCTACATGAAGGTCCCCGGGAGCAGGATACCAGGTTTGTGCACTCAAATTTACTTCATGGGACAAAGTATAAGTAAAGTCTAGTATTTATTCTGTCAGCTGTGGCGAGACGTGTGCAGTGAAGAGGTTTGGTGTTTGCTTCTACAGGTCACCAGGAGCACAATAACTTCTGTGCTGTCAACATCAACATTGGACCAGGAGACTGTGAATGGTTTGCAGTACCAGAGCCCTACTGGGGAGTGATGAGCAACTTTTGTGAAAAGTAAGATGGAAGAATACCTTTCATCTTCCCCTCACCTCCTCTTCCCTTCATTCATATTTACAATATCTCTTTCCCTTCCCCGCCACCAGGAATAACATCAACTTCCTGATGGGCTCGTGGTGGCCCAACCTGGAGGACCTGTATGAGGCCGACGTGCCCGTCTATCGGTTCATCCAGCGTCCAGGCGACCTGGTGTGGCTCAACACTGGCACCGTCCACTGGGTCCAGGCCATCGGCTGGTGCAACAACATTGCCTGGAACGTTGGACCTCTCACCGGTATGCCTGGGATTCTACAATAGGGGTTCACGTTAATAGTAGTCAGGAACATTTATGATATATTTTATTTATGTTCTTCTTAAACAGCAAGTTATTAAATCTATAGTGAACACAAGAATCTTTATGTGGTGAATCTTTGTTTATACATGTACAACATGTATTTACAACCAAAAACAGAAAAAATTCACAACCCTGTCAAACAAGAATTGCCTCTAATATGGTGACCTTTGTCATGATTATTGAAAAGCTTTTTAGCTGATTACTGACCTTTTTAGCTGATTACTCAACTGATTACAGCATATTTGTATTTCCTGTCTATACCAGATGCATTTTAGAAGCATTTTTCAGTTGTCTGTATGACTGAAGGAATACACTTCATATTAAACAGTGCACCTGTTTACAAGATGTCTTTTCTTTTTCTTTTTCTTTTTTTATTACCACCATGTTGCTGATGTCCTTGAAAGTAAAGTTGTGTATATTTTTCCACTGTGCTGATAAACTTCAATCTTATTCTGCTTTTTCAGCCCACCAGTACAAGCTGGCTGTGGAGCGTTACGAGTGGAATAAGCTCCAGAGCGTTAAGTCCATGGTTCCCATGGTGCACCTCTCCTGGAACATGGCACGCAACATCAAAGTGTCGGATCACAAGCTGTTTGAGATGATCAAGTGAGTCACAGAATCTTTCACTCTCAACTCTGAGCATGGTCAGTATGTTTGCGTGTTATTTTTTTCATCTGACACTCTATTGGTGCTGCACAGATACTGCTTGCTGCGGACGTTAAAGCAGTGCCAATGGGTGAAGGAGGCCTTGGTGACAGCCGGCAAGGAAACAGTGCTGAGACCGAGAACCAGGGACGAGCCGGCCCACTACTGCACCATCTGTGAGGTCAGTAAACACATCAGGAACATATCTGCGTCATGAGGTGTGAATTTTTGCAGGATTACACATTTTTGGACAAGCAGCTCACACTTATTTGTAATAGAAGATCATTTTAATTCTGAATAATATCTGCACCCTACATGTTGGATCAGAACCAAACATATTAGGATAAAAGTGATGTTGTTGTGCCCTGGTGGTCGAGTGGTTAGAGCGCATGCCACGTAATCGCAGCGTCCCTGGTTCGAATCCGGCCAGGGAGCTATGATGCAGGTCATTCCCTCTTTCTCTCCGTTTCCTGTCGGCCTCTCTGCCAGTTACTATATAAATAAAGGCAAAACATTTTTTTTTATTTAAAAAGTGATGATGTTTTTCAGTACATGTATAAATGTATCATTTAATGTATTTTCCAAAGGGGGAGAGTTATTGATGGAGAAAACATGACATTTTTAACATTTCACCACATAGCTGAGAGTTTTGTTATATTGACCTTTGATTCAGTTTATTCAAATATAGTCACAAAAAAGTCACAGAATATGGAAACGTAAAATGCAGATATATGTATGCAAATCTCAGTATTCTACACTTAATCTTTCATTTTAGACGGATTTAAAGCTTGTTGGTCCATTGACATTAAATGAAAGACCAACACAGTTTTTGTTTGAGCAAGTAATGAGTATATAAATGTTTTATTTGAATGCAGGGCTTTCAGCTGTGTAGTAGAAATGTGTCCATATCTCATTATCATCATCATGTTTGATTTCACAATGTCCTTGTAATTATTGTTATTGGCGGTCTGTGAAGCAGCTCCAGCATTTGTTTTTAGATGACATCATCACTGCAGTCTATCTCTCTGCAGTTGAGCTTCACCCAGATTCACAAACCAAAGCTCAGCTGTCTAATATAACAGAAATGATAGAGGAATTCTGTGTCAGTAGGAATTTTTCTAGAGGTTGAAATTATTCAGACTTGAACGTGTTTGTGTGTGCATGCTCTGCAGGTGGAGGTGTTCAACCTGCTGTTTGTGCGCCGCGAGCTCCTATCCAAGAAGCAGTACGTGGTCCACTGCCAGGACTGTGCCAGGAAAGGCAGCGCCAGGCTGGATGACTTTGTGGTGCTGGAACAGCACAGGATGGACGACCTGATGCAGGTCTATGACCAGTTCACATTAGTAAGTCACCAGACTGAGATGGAGACACACTCAAAGCACTAATTTCTTCCCTCTAACTGAAAAGACGATTGTGTAATATACTGGTCTACTTGAATTTTCAGTTAAATGTTGAGGACATTTTTCACTCCAATCAAACAAAAAAGAGCGAGTGACTGCTAAGTAACCCTGAACTAATGAAGTGTTTTGATTTGAGAGTAAAATAAATATTGTTTGGACTTTAGGAAATAATCATTTAATGGTTTCCTATTTCTGCTTTTAAGCTACCTTCACATTTAACAGGAACCTCAAACAAGAGTACAGGGATGTTGACAGAATAAAAAAACTTGTAAGGTGACTGCTGATGGCTCTGGCTCTTCTTCAAATTACATTAGAACAGAAATTTCAATAAAACCAGCCTAAAGCTGCAATGTGAACACTTTGAAAGCTTGTTGAAATAGTTAATCATACCTGCAGTACATCAAATATGAGGGTTTAGATGTGCAGAAGCTAATATAACTTAAATGATGCTACTTGTATGTGTACTATTGACCTGTTGACTACAGAGGCTTCAAGCTGATAATTTAATGACCTGCCTAATCTTTTCATGTCATGTGTCTCCTCAGGCCCCTCCTATTCATTCATCTTCATCTTGACATTAGGCAACGCCTCTTTTTTTCTTCTGCTGTGGAACCATGAAGCCCATTACAGGAACTTGTATTAAGATTTTTTTTAAAGAACAAACATCTACATACACGGACCATTTCTGATATTCAGGAAAGCCAAGGCCGTCTCACCACCACCCCTCCCATATGGCTGGTCTCCATAGCGACGGCTGGAGGCTGAGGCTGTGTCTGTCTATGCAACCTGTTTGAAGTGCTGGGCCTGGCCCTTCCAGAGGGGGGCGCCACCGAGCTCACTAACAGGACTGTGTCTCTATTCTCCTCCCACCCTTCCCTCCCTCCCAGCCCCCTCTAGTGACAATGGTTCAGCCCTGTTTTAATGGAGGACTTAATCAAAAACGGTTGGGAACAGGGGGATGGAGGGGGGAGGAGTGGCATTCTTAATGTGTGATAAAATGTTTTGTAGATACTTGTTAACTGTCACAACTGGCAACACCACCCGTAAAAGACTACTGACTTGACAACCTTTCTCCCTCTCTCTCTCTCCCCTTTTTCTCTTTTCCTTTTCTGGTAACAGGATGAAATGTTGGCTTCGACTTTGATTTATAGAATTCCCCCAAATTTTCTTCAGTTTTTCCCTTTAAAGAGCACTAGCCTAACTGGTCTTTTTCTATGGTAGATGGTAATTTTAAGACTCTTTGGACAGCAAAATATCCACACAAAAAAAATGTAATGTGAAGAGTTTAGGTGAATTTCTTTCTTCTTTCTTTTTTAAAATTTTTTTTTTTTTTACAGCTTTTATGTTTTATCTTTGTCTTGTTCTTTTCAAAACTATGACGTTTTGTTTGTTTCTTAGGTAAAAAAAAAGAAAAAAAAGAAAAAACTTAGTAAAAAAAAAAAAAAACTTACTAGCCAAGTCACAAAGAAAATGGGTTGCACATAGACTTATGGAATAAAGTTTAATTTGTGATTTTTGTTTTTCGTTATGTTTCTAATCTTGATGTAAATTTACACTATTTATAAATACATATTTATTGCTTGAAATATTTGTTGATGGAATGCTGTTATTTTTTCCAGAGTACCTGCCATTAAATTTGAAGGAGTTTTGTCATTTTAACACAACTCCTCTTACATTTTCTATATATAAATAAAATTGCTTAGCAAGCATTGTACAGAAACGGACATTTAAAATTGTTTTATTGTTTGAAGAATGTTTTATGATGAGTCAATAAACACAAAGTTGTCAAATTATCCATGGCTGTCACTTCCTCCAATATACCACAATACTCCATTATCAAATTAATCATCATCCAGTAAATACATTTACAATAAACATGTTAAGTAATAAAAAACAGCTGTAAAATGTAAACATTGATGTGTATGGTTAAAGCCTGAAACCCAGCAGACAATGTAGCTGTAGACTGACACACACAGAATCCTACACTGTATGCCAGGTCCAGAACGTACCCAGTTTCTCAAAACGTAAATGTCATTTATGTCAAAAACAGTAAAACTACATTCATCTCCAGGGTAACAATGCAGTCTGGTATTCGCTCCACTGTCTTCACAAGGGGTGGAAATGCAAGACATTTATTTTGAAATTTAAAGATCACATACCAGACAAGATCACAAGGAGAGGGTGTGAACAACAGAGATATTTTTCGGGGGCGCATGGTAGAAAAAAAAAACACTAGTTTTATTAAGAAAGACATTTCTAGTTTGAAATTATTCTAATAGTACAAAGTTGTTAAATTATACAGTATGCCCATGTGTCATCATTATGTTCCCTGAGAAACATGGCTGCCAGCAGAGACCCAGTAGCCAGATGTAGCTGCTGCCAGCCCCACAGGATCTACACTGACTACTGAGCAACCGCTGCGTGCCCTGTAGCTCTAGCGGCTCCATTCAGAGCCAATATGGCCGTCCAGCTGCCACATTGCAGCCAAGACAGGAAATGAGGAGGAGGGAAAACAATGTCGCGCTGAGGAAGGAACAAGGAAGCATGACAAACAAGCAGGTTCCCTGGATGTCAGCTGTGTTGGCCACTGCTAACAAGACTCAGGTGAGGATGTGACTGCAGTTTGCTTGATAACAGGCACACACAGTGATACAGCTCTAATACAAAACAATTTTGAACCAGGACATTCTTGGAAAAAAAAGGAGGAATCACTAACAATACAGCAGACAGAATCAATTTTTCCACTTGCACCTTCACCAATAAACACTTAATTTCCTGTGTGTGAAAAGGCACTGGAGTCAGATTTTCAATTGAGGATGCTTCAGCGTTGTGCCAGCTCTGCAGGACCTATTAGACCCTTTTCACACCTGCTGCAAGATTGCATCTTCCATTATCTGGGTGAGGATGTCGTTTGTCATCTGTGTCAACCTGGCAATCACAAGATGTTTGACAGGAAGGTGTGTTTCTGCTCTACAAAACTATGATTGCTGTTCAGACTTTTCTTTGATCTGATTTGTGATTTTTTTGATTGCACCTCTTTACATTTCTAGGAAGTTATTCACATAAAACAAAGCTTAAGCTCCCCTCCACTCAAAAATATGTTTTTCTTGTTCTTCCTACAGTCAGATGTTTGAGCTTCACTATGCAGAATGATGTATGTGCAGAGTCTGTTTTAACATTCATCTGCTCACAGTGGAAAGTTTCTCTGAGCTAATTGAAAACCCAATTTTAAAGGAACGGCCTCCAAGCATGATTTGTGACATCACAAATAGTTTGGAAGCCAATCCTGGTCCAATATTCAATTTGCAAAAGTGTGATGTGAAAACTTTTAAGGGCTAAAAAGCCAAAAACTTTAGCAACCACTGGCTTAGATGATGTATTTTAGAACTACATAACAAATACACAAAATACCACTTTTAAAGGAAGATACAGGTGACTTCATCTAAAGAAGCAGATATGTAAAAACTGACTGATTGAAACAAACATTTACAGGTTAAGGTGCATGTGTGAAAGAAGTGACATTCTGCCTTTTCCCTCTTCATCTCACTCTGTTCTTCAGAGCCGTGCAGAGATGGCCGTCTGAGCCGGGCTGTCACAGCAGGTGGATGCTGGCAGAGTTGAAGGCATCTTTTCCTGCACTGCTTTTTCTGGAGTGTTGTTCTGCTGTTTGAAGCCTGACAGGAGTCCTGGAAGAGAAAGACAAGGAGATGACAATCACTTAACATGAAGAGTTTGACTTTGGTGCCCATAGAACAACAGGACGGCGGACCTCGTCTCCATGGTAAGTGAAGTATCAAATATTTCATAGTCAACATATGAAAGCAGCTGGTGCTCATAAAGCAGTGCTGATATGTACAGTGGAGTACAGTTTTTTGCTGCTGTTTCTGAAATACTACACATTTTGACTCCGCGCCCACGAACAAGCGGAGGTACACAGGAACAAAACCAAAGTGTGGGCTGAAAAATTGTGATTCTAGGAAACAAGATGCCTGTTTTAATGCGAATGTCAGTTAAAAAGACGAAGACTTCCTGTTGGCTGTCTGAAACGACAAAGGCAGGAAACCTGAGTTTTGTGATATAGTGACAATAGTGTTATATGTTACAAAAGGGAGGTGGGGGGGAGGGGGGGAGGTGCGCAGGTGGCAAAAGGGTTCTGAAATTATTTTGAACAGACATCATCTTGCTTGGTAATGTACATTGAATATAAAAATGAGGTAGTTTATTTTTCTTGTCTTTATATGCTAATTTTTCACGTTTACTTACTTTATGTATACATACACACACACACACACACACACACATACACACACACACACAGTAGTGTGAGCGTTCTACTGCACAAGGTGTTTAATGGGCTCAAGTCCAAAAAAGTTATAAAAAGGCCTTTAACTCTCCTCTTCCTATATCTTCCACCTATATCCTTTGTAAAATCTGGCAGTGATCCAGCAGAGAGGTATGTGAACTCTGCTTAGCCCAGACCACCAACTAACCCCCCCCATCCCCAATCCCTCCTCAAATCCCAACCAGCTAACAATGTCTCCCTGTGTCGCAGTGGGGAGAAAAAGGAGAGAAAGAGCATGAGAGAAGGAACCAGCAGAGTGATCAATGCTCTCCCTACCTCCCCCCTCCCTCCTCATCCCTCTTTTACCCCTTTCCTTCCTTCCTGTTCCCTCCATCTCTGCCCTGCCCGCTCTGGCGTTTCCGCCTTTGTGAGAAACAGACAGGTGGCCCTGACTGCTAATTTTAGCCCAGCCGATTGTCTGCCCACGGTTCCCACAGCTATGTATAGATGCCTGCAATAAACCAAGTAGGTCACTGTGTAAGACTCACACACACACACATACACAAGTTTGTACAGCGATCCTTGCCAAGGATATTGCATTGATTTCCATTCATTGTGGACAGTCTAATTTGAACCCTAACCCTAACCTTACCCATAATCAATTCATGCCTAACCCTAACCTTAGCCTAACTTCAACTAACACCTTACCCCTAACCTTAAGCAGGACCTCAGAAAAGACATTTTGCCACATTATGGCTCTGGTCCCCTTGAGGACTGCTGGTCCCAACAAGGTTGGTGTTTATACCAGAAAAGGTCCCCAAAATGTAACAAAAACATGCACACACACACATACACACATACACACATACAGGGCCCTGACCTCCAAAAATGTCTGACTGGTTAACTCTTCCATTCATCCACTCCCACCTCTGTTGCAAATGATCCTTTCTGATTGGCTAATACTCCCAGCCAATGGCAGAGCTTCCTGCTGCCCATTCATAAAACCCAGGGTCACTGAGGATATTGTGGTATTGAGCCACGTGCAGAGAAGAACAGATAAACTCTTTTTTATGTGACAAAATTACTATTAAGTAACAGTAAATTTGTCACTTGAATTCAGATTAAAGAATAAGAACAAACGGATGTTTTTATGGATTCATTACATCTGTAATGATGTTATTTATAGTCAGTTATTTGCCAAATTTTGTGCATTTTTCCATCATGAAATCACGTTTTTATATTTGCAGAATTGTAAATGAAATTCAGTTCACTTGTCGATTCATCCTTGAAATTTGAAGCTTCAAACCTTTCAAGACTCCCTCCATTCAGCCTGAGACATAACATTCCTGTGTGTTTAATGAGTAATGAAGCGAGGGCCACTCAGACTGTGATAATCTCCCTCTTCTTGTTTTCTCAGGCTATCGCTCCCTCTGCCCCTCTGTCCCTCTCTCAGGTCCGACTCAAAGGCGTTAACACACACTCTTTGAATCGACATCCAGTGTTGTTTCTTCCCCCTGTATTTAACAGCCCTACCAGTTTTCTGACCCGTTTCAATGTTAACTCTTTTCCCCGCTCTAGTTACATGTTTATACATAGAAACGCGTGACTGTGTCAAAGTGACTTACTTAATTATATGCAGCCTAATATGTGATATCCAGAGCAGAGGCCTATAGAAAAAGGCACTCATTCATAAAGTTAGATAGATTCCTTTATGAAAACTTGATGAAAAATCCCCATTGAATAAACTGTGCCTGCTCTGATGCATTTGTATACAGGTGAATATCATAAATGCACTGTTTAAAAATACATTTTACATTTTTCTTGACAATATAAGCAACAAGCTGCAGGATAAAATCCATCCACTCTACAATATAAACTGTTGCCTCAGTCGAATAAGGCTTGTTTGCCGTGGGCTATCCAAGATAACAAAAAAGAGGTGCTACCCGTTGCCATGGAAACGGGGAGTAATTAGCACAGAGTGCTGTTCAGAGAAAAGGAGAGAGTGAGAGGGAGCAGGATTGTGTGTGTGTGTGTGTGTGTGGGTTGTTGGCCTGCTTTCAAGAGATGAGCAATGAGAGGAGGAAGAGGAGGAGATGAAGTAACAGCGGCCTCCCTGGACGCTCGCAGGTTTCAGTCAGGTATTGTTACACACCAGCAGAGACAATAACTTCCTCTATGTCGACTCAGTCTTTTCAGACATTAGCACTTTTTTTTCTCCTGGAGGAAATATAGTGAGACAGATTTCCTCAGAGCCACTCTGCGCAGCCCAATGAAGCCTCACTGCATGTTTAAACAGGGACTGTAACTGGAAAGCTGGGTTCAGCTGTTGATCTGGCTCATGCTGCTCAAGTCCCCCATGTACTGTGTGGATGTGTCTGTCCATCTGTTGGTCATGTGATATCAGTTGCTCTTATCTGATGTGATTTTTTTTTAAGAAAGCTGAGTTTTTTAAGTAATCTTTTTTTTCTCCTTTTTTTTTTACTTTTTTATTTCCTGTTGATGAAAGGAAGTCAAACATTGAAACCAGTTGAATATCAGCTATAGAAAACTATCTACATTTAATTGGAGCGCATGTGATGACATCACTGAAGAGTTTCTGACAGAGCTTTGACATTTTGACCTGATGGAGGCGCTGCATTGAAAGTTCACGGTTTCAAACTCGGAGCAACATCACCGTTACGATTTTGATACAACTGGGAGCAATGATGGATGCATCTTTTCTCCGGTTGGCTCTGGGCATGCTTGGAATATTTATAACCTGTTTCCTTGTTCAGTGCCTTGCTCAAGGACCCCTAAAAGTGAACGTTGCTCCACAATACCCCCTCATAGAACTCCTTTGTGCCTGCATCAACAGCAAAAACCTAAAACAATCTTTAATAAAAACAATGCTTAGTGCATTTCCACGCAGCACGGACTCAACACACACTCAAAACACCCACACACTTGGCACACAATTTGCTGCCGTTCTTCAACATTGAAAGACTCTTCAATCACTCTCTTCTCTGCAGCAGCTAATGGCAGCCAGGAGCCCACGGGCGCGTATATGCTAAGAACAATTATGCAGATGTGCGCTAAAACCACTTTGGTGGTATAATCCAACAATCAGTCCATTATAGTAATTGTCGTTAGTGAGTGGGCGATTACGGTTTCAACAGAGATGCTGAAGAACAGGCAAAGCTCCGCTGGTTTTATGCAAATGGCGCAAGCCCCATTTAATATGTCAGATGTAATGTTGGTGTATATCTGAAGTTTAATGCTGGGCTGGGGTGAGTGTGGATGTGTGTGTGGGTGTGTGTGTGTGAGGGACCACCTGAGGGTTTACAGGCAGTAAAAAACAATTGACAGAAGGGAAGGGTGAAGGAAAGGTGAAAAACAACAATTAAATAGGTACAGCACATCAAAAGCATACTTTTTGTGTGCGTCATGGATCATAAAGGTGCATTTTGCCATGTGCAGAGAACAAAAGTCATGTCTGTGTAACAGGGCTTTATATTCTAGCAGCTAGTATGAACCATATGTCAGTTTGGAGAAACAGTAGTTGAAGATCTTTTAGTTTGAAAGGATTTTCTGCCTCATTGTTTTAACTAGCCAACAACCTTCACTTTAATCTGCATTTTAACAATACTATAGTAAAGTTACATTTATTTTATTAAGATAACCGCTAAACATTTAAACATATGGTTCAGCCCCCCTCCCCACTCCAATCATTTTTGTACAGTCCCCAACTCATTCCAGAGTAGGGAATTTGCCCCAGGGCCCCCCAACATGTCATTCCAGCCTGAATCATGTTGTACTTCACAGTATTCTTTTTATACTCACTTATGAATCTGGATGATCTAATTCATAGTATCGTAATAGTATTTTTAATGGAACTTCATACTTGTCAGTGTTGAGGTCATCTGACCACTTTGTCCACTTCTAGTGCATCAGCTGGGAGCTTATGGATGTCATGTGAGGAGGCAACATGTCAGCAGCTCAAATAATGTGGTTAACTTAAAGAGGAAGGCGAGGAATGTATCCTAAACTCAACCCCAGTCCTCTTCCTCCTCCTCCTCCTCCTCCCCTTCAGTCATGGGTTCTCCGCTGGGTAATCGCATACCAAAAACACAAGAATTTCCCCCTCTATCCTCTCCAAGCAGGGGCTACCCCCCTCCCTCTACAGCGTCAAGCTGGACTCAGTTCAACAAGAACAATCCGGAAACTGCTCAAGATATGCATCCAAAATAAAATCATAGTTTGTAAATTAGTAGAACAGGCTCAGGATTACAAAGTTAAATTATGATTTCCATTGTTACTGCGAAATGCTATATCCAAAATTAATATAACTTTCATTAAAGGGACAGTTCACCCAAAAATCAAAAATACATATTTGACCTCTTACCTGTAGTGCTGTTTATCGGGCCAACTGTCTCATCACGCAGAAGGAAGCAGGCATCTACTCAAGGTTGGCGGGTGTAGTTTGGCACAGAGAAAATATTTCTTACATGAAACTGCTCATAACAAAGTCTGTGGATTATCTTGAGTAACTAGGTAATAATTTCTGATAAGAAATATTACTACTGAGTCATTCTAATGTCGTTTTGTGTGTGTGTGTGTGTGTGTGTGTTTGTGTGTGGGGGTGGCTTTAAGTACCACAAGACCAGTGCCATCAAGTTCCATTGTATTTGAGAGAAGGCAGACAATTTTAAAGCCAATACCTTCAAAACTGTTACCTAAAGCGATACATAGCACTACAGATAAGAGGAAAAAGATTCTTGGTTGAACTGTCCCTCCTGCTGCAATTATAGTAGAATTATATTGTAATACTGGTGATATAACTTTATGACAAAGCAGACACTCAGACTGACAAAAAATCTGATTTAACTATTTAAAAAAAAAAAAAAATCATTAATTAATTTAAAGCAACACTATCAATTTTGTCTCAGTCACAGCTTCTCTCTTGAGAGGATTAGCAGTTCTTTCTTGGATTTATGTGATAGTAATTCCATAATATTTGGGTTTTGGACCACTGATGGGTTAAGACACGTTTTTTGAAAATGATTCATAAAATGAATTAAATAATCATTAAAATAAGAGTTGATGCAAGTCAAAAATAACTGAATTCAAGGTGAAAACTTTTATCATGTCAGCATGCTGTAATGTCAAAATATTTCATGAAATCATTAGTACGTTACTGCGCACACAGACTGCCAATAAGCTGTACTTACTGTATACAAAAACTGGGGGGAAATCCATTGGATGTGTCACTATTGCAGCGCGCAATTCTGTGCAACTCTTACTGTGAAGTGTATAACAGGAAGTGTATGTTTAATTGCATCTCATTGATGGAGGTGGCAGCGGTTCAGAGAGCGGCTTCCCAAACTGCGCTTAATGTGAAAAATACAGAGAAAACTCCGGGCGCATTCCTGAGACCCAGAGACATCCATGCCCGACCGTGACAGACAGAGCTTGTGTGTGTGTGTGTGTGTGTGTGTGTGTGTGTGTGTGTGTGTGTGTGTGTGTGTGTGTGTGTGTGTGTGTGTGTGTGTGTGTGTGTGTGTGTGTGTGTGTGTGTGTGTACGCGCGCGCGCAAAAACCGTGCGTCTCTGCGGGGGTGGAGAGCTTGGAGACCACACACTTTGCGCATTGCCCCCCCACACACACACTCGGGACCAAGCAGCACACTTGGTCCTAAAAGTAGCGAAACATTAAAGTTGTAAAAAAAAGAAAAACACAACAGATTGTTCAACAACACTGCAGATGTGGCTTCAGTTTTAAAAAACGACAGTTTGGTGCGTGAAAATCCCCCTTTTTACCAAGTGGAGAGACTGAAATGTGCTCCTTGGAGAGGCGCCGCATGGTCAAAGCCAAGCATAACCGAGATGATGCGATGGACTTTGGCCAAAGTCAGAGATTAATAGCGACATTAGTGTTGAATAAAAACAACAATACTCATTTGTTTCCACGTTTTTCAGTCCGATCACGCCGCGTTGCGCAATCTGCATGGATAGACTGCAATCGGCGGAATGATGCCGACGAACGAGAAAAAGTCTGTTAAACTTCCCTTTCTCCTACATGAGCAACAACAACAACGACACATCGAGGCTGGAGAAAGTTGTTCTACCCTGCTGGTAAATAAAGTACCGTAGGAAAAACTAGCTCCACTTACCGTGGCTGCGTCTGCTGGCCGCATGTCCCCATGAGAGAGTGTTGTGTGTGCATGTGTGTGTGTGTATGTATGTGTGTGTGTGTGTGTGTGCAGAAGACGCATACCGATACTATTCGTCGGAAGCGCAGCGCGACACGTCAACGCGTGTTGCCTCCATATCATAAGGGGGATTCTTCAGCTGCTGCCTGCCTCAGTGGTGCACAAGCTCGGGTCCGCGGACCTCCGGGGGAATGGGGGGGGGATGCGGAATAAGGAATAGTTTAGAGTACAACAAGCCACAAGTGTCTAAAGTGATAGAGGAGCTCAGAGGCAATGTTGCGTAAAATCAGTTCATTAGATCCTGCATTATTTAAGGCAGAACTTCCAATGCCATTACTAATAGCAGACGGACCTATAGGGGAACTGATAGGCAAGATATTTGATCAGTGTGATCAATTAGGACAGCAAAGTTTAGTGGGGAATTCGGACCTGTATTCTATTCTATTCTATGATATACTTTAAAATATTTTTTAGCGTTTTGTATGTGATCTTTCTCTATAAAATGATAAAATAGCGCGGATCACTGGTTGGTACATATTAAGTATTTGAATTAACTGTGATGCAGTTGCGCATGTTTATTGGCTATTTTACAGTAGCTCAGCCAATTAGAAACTAGCAGCAGGACTATGCATTTCCTATAGTCTCACCATTGGTTCAAAATGCATATACATAGTTGATCTCATATAGAAAATGACATATAGAAAATGACAAATCTATGACAAATGTAGTTGTGATTGGTGGTCTGTGCTGTGTTGTACACTTCTTGAGGATCATGTGATGGTTCAGTGCTTAACCTCCCTGTTTATGAAACTGACTGCATCACCGCCGACTGCAGCTATAGTTGTATTATATTCAACATTCAATGCCTATACGCTTATGAAAAGGGAAAATCCCTATAGAAATATTCCTAACATTCCATAAGGAGATACAAGAAATACTCTACATGCCTTGTGATTGAACTTGAGATTGAGTTAATATCAGAATATTTAGGAATTCTACAGTGTATAAGGGTTGTTTTCACAATTGCCTACAGCACAAGCATTATGTATAATGTCCCATCTGGTGACTTATTTAGGATGCGTGGATGTAGTGGAACATTGCCAATCAGTCTGTCAATCCCTCCTACTACATCCCATCAATCTGACATTTCATAAAAAACACTGAAACGCCAATTCATGCACACACACACACACACACACACACACACACACACACACACACACACACACGACAAAGTGTTTTTGGGGACTATCACTCTTCTCTTCCTCCAAGGCGACAACTTGAAAACGCTAGTCCGTGTGATTTTTCCCACCCTGACACCTTCTCAAACACATATACAGTACTAACACACAGCACACACCGTCTGAATGAATCCTGCAGCAGTGGCAGCGAGGAGCGGCACTGCTGTTTTTAATTGAACAGATAACAGACTTGAATGGTGTGTCTGCAGTGGAAGCCTGGAAGATTGTACTCCTCCTGCTGCCTGCTGCACTATGGAGACAAACGCCTGGCCTCTCTCTCTCTCTCTCTCTCTCTCTCTCTCTCTCTCTCTCTCTCTCTCTCTGCAGTGGCTCAACAGCGAAAGCATGGGCAACACGAGGCACAGACAGGCATACAAATAGGCACCCGGACAGTATGTGCACATACATCACACGTAGAAACACAGAAACATCAAGTGCTTACCAGCAGACTTCGTCCAGACTGTTAAAGCCCAGGGCAACCCCAGACGCCGTGATCTGCCTCTTTATTTCTCCCCTTGCCCTCATCTCTCTGTCTTCACACACTTTCCTTTTCAATCTGTCTCTCTTTCACTCTCTCTCCAGCCTTTCCCCTCCCTCCCCTTTTCTCTTCTTCTCTGCTTGTGTCTGTCTCTGCTGTATCCTACAGAAGCTCTGTATCCTCCTGTCCACCCCTCTCTCTGCTCTCCACCAGTCTCTACATCTTTTTAAGTCTACCAACCTCTCCACTGATCAATGGACAGCCGGCGAAGCGAGCTCTGCTGCCTCCACCTCCCCCTGTTTTGTGTGTGTGCGTGCGTGCGTGTGTGTGTCTGTGTGTGTGTTTCACTGAGAGGAGAGGAGGCTTCCAACCCACACACCACTCTCCAGAGCTCTCAGCCTCCACAGTGCATCATCAGTTGACCACTCCACACCCCTACGCATCAATTGTGTGCATGTGTGTGCACGCCTACACACACGGCTGTGCCATTAAAAATCAAAGCCCACATTTCACTGTCACCTGAAGTCGATTTTTTCTCTTTTTTTTGGCTGTCTTATGTCTTAAGAAGTGCAGCAAAGCCTCCTCAGCAAAGACCTGTGGACACTTGTGACTCATCCTGATTCCCACAGAGCAGCTCGTAATGGCAGCAGTTGCATCCATTATATGCATAACCAGGTGACGTAGCAGTTGAATAGGCAGGTACAGGCAAACTTTGGTCAACAGCTCATTTTGTTGCAATGATGTAACAGAAACACTACCTTTAAGTCATTTTTGAGTATCAAATAGTACCAAACACGGGGGGGAAAAGACAAGTTTTTTACTCGCTTTCAAAGAAAAATTCAAAATGTTGAGATGAGTTTTTAAAAAAAGCAATCTGATACAGTCACAAATTACTTTGGTTTGAATCGTTCAGCAGCTCAAGCTAATTTTAAATTAAGAGAATCTGAGCAACCTGCACTGCAACAGCGTTATAAATAGTGAGCTAAATTCATCCTGTACTGCCTGCTGCGTGAGGCAGAGAAGCCATCGCAAGAGCATAAATGCAGGCGATCCAACGGTTGCATCACGAAGAGGTTAAATCTAATAACAGCAAAGAAATGTCCAGTTTCAGGCCTCAGAGTGCTTTGACCAAATCTGAGCGAGCTCGAAAAACAGCTGTTCCGATCATTTCTCAAACAAATAAAGTACATTTGGTTTAAGAACTTTCAAATGGTAAATTAGATGTTTCATGTTTCTTCCAGGAACAGGAAATAAATGAGCAGTGATTGACACCGTGGCTGCTCAGGCGGGGAAGGCTGACTGACAGGTGACAGGCGCCATGCAAAAACACAGTAATGATGGGCTCTTAGCAGTAAAGATGGGGTGAGGTTAAAAGTGACAATTAGCTTGCAGACCCTTTTAATATAATTACAGTGATATCTTATGTCTGCCTGTGCAAAATAGCCAAGGAAAATAGACAGACACACCTACAGAATTGTGCTTCTCAGGAGGTGGGAAGGTGTTCATAATGCTACGGAGGCTGAGCGCTGCCACTGGCATCACTTTAAAAAGGCAGCTTTTAGAGTTTATTGTGTGTATTGGACAAGAAAGTGCATCGATACATAAGGCTAGCTGTCTCCAGGCTTTATGCTATGCTAAATTAGCCATCTCCAAGGCTGTAACTTGCTGTTTGCCACAGAGATATGAAGCGGTATTGATTTTCAGCCACGTGACTCGAGTGACTGCATGTGCCAGTTTGGCTGCTGCAAATGTACGCACACAATTGCTCAAATTGAAAAGATTTAATGCTGAAAAGTGATGAGAGAAATGCAGCGAATGGCAAAAAAATTGAGTGTCGGTTGAGATCATTTTTTTCCTTTATGGCATTTGAGACCACTTAGGAGAGTTAAACTACCAAATGTGGTATAATCAGGACAGCTGCACTCGGATTTCTACATAGCAATAGAAGCCCTGTAAATTGAAATATTTTGCTGGTTCACTCGACTTATCTAACAGAATCAGAAGGAGCAGATTAATTCTAATTTAATGGAGCAGTTGATTAATTTCACTGTCAGAGATAACATTGGTCCAGTTGTGTTTAATTAGTTCATCTGTGCTGTCAGGCTTATAAATATTTTTGACCAAGAAACAGACAAGGAGAGAGGTAGCAGATGCGGATGAGTGGCAGCATGAGATTGATTTGTCTCTGCGCATCAGGCAGGTGAATGTAAACAAGTGTAAATAAAAGCAAGGACATTTTGAAAAGCCTATAGTCTGTAGGAGGCTGATGGTGTGTGGGTGGCTTTTCAGGCTGACAACAATTTCAAACTGCCGGAGATCAGGGATAAAAAAATTAAAAAAACACTTCCGAAGCTTGTGCTGGTGTGTGATGACCAGGACTAACAGGTTCCAAAAAAATTATGACTGTTCATATTTTTAGTGCGCTGAAGAGAGAGGACGCAAACAAGAACCCATTATATTTACATTCATTTTATAACTGAAGTACATCTAAATACATGCATTCACAGTGAAGATAATAACATACAGATGGTTAAATATAGAGAAGCCACCAATATACTGTAAGCTGCTTAACCAAGATGTAAAAAACATAAAAATATATATATATCTTGCTGAATTCCATCTTAATTTTGTTTTCGATGTGCCATGGTTCCCTCCAATTTCGTTTGGCAGAACAGGAATGTACAATTGTACAAAAACGTACAATTTCTCTCATGATCAGTGGAAGCCAAAAATGGCTGAATCACAGTCAGAGTCAGAGGGAGCTGATAGTCTCAATGTCCTTTTTTTTTTTTTTTAATAATGTTTTCTTAAGATTGTACAACCAAATAAAGAACCAGACAGCACAGATACATTTCCAAATGGCAAAACAAGAATAAGTAAAATACTTAACATACATGGGTTGCACTAAGGAAAGAACAAACAGTGTCTATGACTTATTGCTGAACAACAACAACAAATGTTGCAGATTAGGTTTTCTACTTTCTTCGTCCCACTAAATTGTCACTAAACTGGATTCAGTGTTTCATCTACGCCTTAATTACTGGGCGGTGCTGTTCAGTGCTATATCTAGGATGCTACTCAGATGGACGTTTCATACCTGTCCTTGCACTTTGGTGTGACTTTATAACGTGTGCCATTGGTGTTATATCTGCCTGTGTTCACTTGCTTTGCAGCATACTCTGTCTGGCCTCCAGCTAAATGTAACTTGGTTTCTGGTCTGTTGATAGTGATTAAGCTGCGGCTCTCACCCACCCTCCGCCCTCTGGTATATACAAGTTTGCATTACTTTTAATTCAGGTGTAGTTCCTAATTGGTCATTTTAGCGCCTTTGTGCAATTTGCAGGTACAGGCCAGGCTGGGCACTGGGCACTGGTGCATCTGCTGTTTTGTCTCTGCACCTTTACTCTGCAGTTATTGTCTGTATATCAGTTGGTTTTACTTCTATTTGTTTTATATATTTTTTGTTTAGTTTGTTCCGCAATTGATTTGGCTCCGCCCCTCTGTCTGCACTCGCTTCAGCTTGGACTGATGGCTTGGCTTTACGGTAATATAAGCACACACTGCTTATATCCTGCCACCCAGCACGGAAACCAGGTTCCAGGAAGAGGTATGAAACGTAAATCCGAGTAGTGGTCACCTACCTAGATATAGCGCTGAATGGCTCCGCCCAGTAATTAGGGTGCGGATAAATCACTGAATCCAGTCTGGTGAGAATCTAGTAGGCCAGAAGAACACAAAAAACTCAATCTGCCACACTAAGCATGGGTGCCCTCTCTGCAGAACTGTGATAAAGATCACAGTTAAGTACTTGCAAAGGTAATGTTGAATTAAAATGTGGTGTTTTTGCAGTGGGCATATTGTATGGCAATTGTAATGACATTGGCCTTGGCACTAGTTCTGTCTTTAGTGCTGGATCTACTTCATTAATAACCTGACAGACTCTGCCTTGAAACTCTCAGTGGACGTTTTCCAAACTAATATCTCTCAGCTTGAAAACTGAACTTGTGAGGTTAAAGGCTCCCTTTACAAGACAGCTCATGCATAATACAATATTGTGCAGCTACAAGGTAGTAAGTAACAAATACTGAATGTAATTGGCCAGTTACCTCATCCAACACAAAATCCTGAGCTTCCCAAAGTAAATTAATTCCAACTACAGAGGTGCAACATGGTGACTTGGATTCTTGGGGTTGTCTCTTCCTCTAGCACATAGTTCGACGATTGTGAAGTAAAAGGAATAGTCCAACATTTTGGGAAATATGGTTATTTGCTTGCAGAGTTAGATGAGTTGAACTATAACATTGCCCGTAGCCGCTTAGCTTAACTTAGCTTAGCAACATGATTGCCCAATCAATCAATCAATCAATCAGACTTTTTTTGTATAGCACTTTTCTTACATAGTAATGTAACACAAAGTGCTTTACATAGCAAAAATAAATAAATAAATAGAAATATTGAGCATAAACACCAGCCAACATTTATTACATTATTCATTACAACTTGTAGACCACTTTTATCATAAAGTAAAGCAACAATTCTATATTTTTATTTTTTATTTTAAATTGGTGAAGATGACTTTTCCTTTATATTTAGACATAGGACATACAGTACATTGAAAGTATGTGACTAAATATATTTCTAGGCACATTTGAAATATCAAAACATTTATTCTATGTGTGTAAATAAGTACCATACACAGTAGTTTATCAGTGACCTCAGTATGACAGCTGTAAAACATGTGTTAACACACATTATTGATTCATCTTAACACCAGTTAGTGTCCACTTTCAACATCATAGCATTACATACCTGCTACATGCTCATCCATGTACACATGGATATTTGTGGATATGCACATAAACAGATTTTCCTGAACATAACCTTTATGCAGGGATATGATCTGGTATCCTGTGCGCATGTAAAAGCACTCATTTAGTCATGGTGTAGGAGAGGTGGTTCTGTAAACTGCTTGTCTGAGCCCGAGTCATTTACATAGGTAATGGTAGGGGTAGTGCTTAAAAAATGTGTGGGGGTGGAAAATACACAATCCTCCACCAGCATACAAAAACAGTGAGAGAGAGAGAGAGAGAGAGAGAGAGAGAGAGAGAGAGAGAGAGAGAGAGAGAGGAGAGAGAGAGAGAGAGAGAGAGAGAGAGAGAGAGAGAGAGAGAGAGAGAGAGAGAGAGAGAGAGAGAGAGAGAGAGAGAGAGAGAGAGAGAGAGAGAGAGAGAGAGAGAGAGAGAGAGAGAGAGAGAGAGAGAGAGAGAGAGAGAGAGGAAAGACAGTGAGGCAGAGAGGGAGATGTAGGTGTCAGGCTCCTGAAGCACTCTAAAATGATGGGTAATTACATTTCAAATTACCGATGGGAACAAGAGCGAACTCCCTGGCTTTGGTGCACAGGGAAATGCATTAAGAGCGGTGAAATCATTGGGCAATAGGTAATTTCTAGAATTCTCGTGTTTAGGCAGCTCTGATTTGCATAGCTGAAAATACCAGCGTAAAGGGCCACTTCACTGAACAACAAATCAGATTTATTTTGCATCTCATTCGGGTACTTCCCAAAACTATCAGGCCGATTACACAATTTAATATGGACTTATGTTAAGTTGAGAATCAGCAAGTTTGTCTTACAGTGACAAAACCACAGGATGTAGAATATTTCCAGCGCATCTAAAGGTTTAAAGCCACACCACGACAGACACCAGGAATTTAAGTAGATTTGTGTTATGTGGTTGAATGATTCATCAAATGTCAGCAAAACTCAGTCATGAAACATACACATTTAAAAAATCCTGAAACATGCACCGTTTATTTTGGCTAGCGCGTTTCTTCTACCCTGCTTTTGTGGGTATAGTTACTTTTCTTGACTCATTACTGCCACCAACTGTCAATCAGTGGAATAGCAAGGGATACAGTAATACAAAAACTTGTTAAAACATTGCTCCATAGTACTATTGAAGGATTAAAACGTCACAGGGTAGCTTTAAATCTTACAGACTTTGTAAAGGGGTCACATGATCATACAAGGTATTTTCAGCCCCTCTCCCTCGCTGATGTATGTGTGTATGCTTGCTTACGCACTTACAGAACAAACACATGGAGGCTCATGCTGCACTGTGGCCGCTAGCCAGTAGTGATGCGATTAATACCACACCCACCTGACCTGTTATAAGAGCCGATCTGTACCGACCAACCTACAAAAATATTCTTTAATCAACTACCTGAACCTGATCTGCAAACCATAAACTTTGTTTAAGAGCTCAACACTGTGTGGCTATGGATCAGTGAGCTTTGGCCAGGGAGCAACATACTGTGGTTTAGTTGTGAAATGTGTGGTGGTCAATGGAGGCAGCTAGCCACCTCAACCCCCCAAACAACAAAGCCACTGCAGCCAGAAACTGTGATAGCCGGCTTGGTTAGGTGGCTAACCACCAGCTAACCTGTCGGGTAGGATTGGGGAGCTCTGTCCCTGCAGCAATTCTGCAAGGTGTTTCTAGTCAGATACAGTTTTTGTTGATGTGGGTGTTGGTCGTTTGTTGATGTTAGTGAGAGAGAGGCATGGCACTCGGAAGCATGCAAAATCATCACATCCTTTGGATTTTCATGGAAAAACTGTCTAGAGTCCTAGAAATCAGTCCAAAGGCTGTTACAGGTGATCGAAAAAGTTTTAAGTTGTTGTAAAACCAAGTTACATATAAAACCTTTTGTATCAGGTAACAATGAGCTTTCATTCTTTCAAGGCACTGGGAGTTACAAATGATTCAAAAGAATGCAAATCTAAATGCCACTGAAGCAAGTCTAATGAAAATTTGAATAATTTGTTTGTGGCCTTTGGGACATAGAGGCTAAAACCACATTTGTGTTACAGATTAAGACAGACTCCACTGCAAGTGTTTCTATACCAGTCTGAGGTGGGCTCTAAAGTTTTTTTCCCCCTCTATATTTCTTTTCATTTTTCACAGCTCCCTGGCTGACTGGTCAGATTGTTGCTATGGAATGTGCTGTGGGACAAAAGGAGCGGAGATCCAGAAACTCAGTGACCTCCTGGAGAGGCCTCACTCTTTTTCTCCCTCTCCCTGTTCCTCTCCTCTCACTGTGTTTGTCCACTCTCTCTGTTCGTTTCTTATTCTCTCTATTCCCCTCTTTCTCTATTCCAAGCATGTTTGCCCTCTCTGGTTTTCTTGCTTTCTCTCTGTTTCTCCCTCTCGCTCACTCTTTCACTTGCTGTACTTTGATGTGGTGCTGGCCCAGGTACTCTCACTTGGCCTCTTTCTTCATTCTCTCTCTGTTACACACACACACACACGCACACACACACACACACACACACACACCCACCCACACACACACACACACACACCCACCCACACACACACACACCAAATGTCCATATTCTACCCTGCAACAACACAGGCTTGTGCATGCACAAAGTCACACACACACACACACACACACACACACACACACACACACACACACACACACACACACACACACACACACACACACACACACACACACACACACACACACACACACACACACACACACACACAACCTTAAACACACACTCTCACAAGCAGGAATGTGTGGGAATCTCCCTCTGGCTACCTCTGTAACCTGCATCTGAAGCTGGTGAGGGGCCAAGAAGCCAACAGACCCAGGAGACTAAATGCAAATAGTGGAGAAGCCGGTTGGCTGCCTGGCTGAGATCAAAGATCCTCTCCACATAGCTCAACTCTACTAGACATGCATGAACAACATTCGCTTCCACACACAGTCTGCATATGTAGCTGTGTGTGTGTATGCATGTGCAGCGGTTGTACAAACTCGCACGTGCATGCATGCCTGATGCATGTGTGTATGTGTGTGGGCAAACCAGCAGCAGGATTGTGGGGGTGTGAGAGCAGTAACATTCATTTGAACATGAGTTCGTACTTTCAAGGAATGTACGCTTTAGGCAAATGAGTCACGTAGAAAAAAGCAGCGAATGATCACTGACCTTGGAGGAAGCAGTTTTAAACATGAGCTCTCAGGTAAACAAATAAGATCAATCAAATTCCTTTTTTCTTTCTCTCCGTGGAAAAATGTGTCTTTAATTATGCCCAAAAGCTTTCAAATCTGTTTCGAACTTTGCATCATCACTTGCGTCTCTAGATTAAGCCGGTGAAATCAATGAGACATCACAGATTTTATCCGATGGTGTTTGTCTATTGAGATGGAGCAGGTGAAGATGTTATTTTGAACAGGGTGTATGAATCAGATGGATTTGCAAAGTGAGGAAGATCTGATGATGAAGTTACAGCTACAGAGAGGTGGAACTAAGAACAAGAAAACAAGTACAGGATACACAATCACCCCTGTTCCTATATTCCCATTTAAACCACTCATTTACCACTTTTTAGTCTAAAGTCGTGTCTTACATGCTTTATTTTTGAGAATAGTAGCATACCATTTTACTGGTGAAAAAGAGTCACTAGAGCAAACCAGTGGAGTTATTGCAAATAAGTTAATCATTTGAAACTGTTTGTAAATGGTGACCATGGTAAACATTGCCTGCTAATGTTGTCATTGTGAGCATGTTGTCAGTCTAACATTGTGCTGAAGTACAGCCTCACAGAGCTGCTAGCATGGCTGTAGACTCTAACTGTTGTTACACACCTATCACACTGAATGCACAATTTACCAATGAAGAGAAATCTGTTTCTCTTCATTTGCTGTGTGAATACATGCAGAGCTGCAAAATGTTTGACCCCATAATCAGAAAATCGATCCACAAGTTGCATATTCATTGTAGATATAAAAGTTATTTTTTATTATAATGCAAATTTATGCAGCATGATCATCTACTGTTGGCGGTAACCCATATGGTGTGATTATGAAGTTTGTATCATGTACTGTACTGTATATTGTACTTAAGAGTTAATCTCCCAAAGATCAGGATCAATGTAGAAAACAAACCTGAGTGTTACTGTAGACAAAAGAGGTGAGTCAGAGATGAAAACTCCAGCATTACATTTTTATATTAACCTTTAAATCTTAGTGATGAAATGAAAAATACATTTCCCAGTTTTAATCCTGTGTCTCTGTGTTAATTATTCATTTATCTCTGGTTATATGCCAAATATATATCAAAAAATACTTATTTTCTCTTCTGGTAAAATGATTTAAAACATTTGATGACTCATCCTGCACTCAGCAGCGTTTACAAAAGTTCATCCAATCAACTTTGGGCAAGTAGCTAGCCAAACCGGTCATATAAAACCATAAAAATAAAACCGTGAAATTAGAATAGGCATTCAGACTGTGCACAAATATACAGTATTGGAATTTGCCTTCGACCTCGGGGCTAACAAGCCTCAGTGAATGAACATATGTGACGAGATACAGGTAGGAAAATTCTGCTTTTAATTCAATTTAAATGTCTAAAATGAAAAAAGGGGCTGAAGTGCATAAATGTGAGTTAATTGGAAAGCAGTAAACAATTTAGATTAGTGGCAATGATAGTCTGTGAGGACTGAGGCACTTAGCAAGCAGTCTGAACAGCAGTGAAAACACTTCACACGGACATGAATAATTATTGATGAAAAACAGCTTTAATGCAAGAGCAAGTGAAGAGTTCTTTTTTCCAAAGCTCCAGAGACGGAGAGAGTTTATTCTTTTTCAAATAGGGATAAAAAAACACTTTTGGACAGTCTCTCCTCAAAGGCATTAATCTGTAGTCGTGTGAAGAATGAAAATAAAGCGCATGAGAGAGAAGTTCAAATCTTGGCTATACTTTCTTCTGCACACCCAGCCAATCGCTGCGTGAAGTGAGATACAGTCGAACTGTGACTGAAATAGTGTCGAACAAAAACAGCTTCGCCAAACAACTACTTCAATCATTTGTTGCTATCCTCATTTAAAAAATTCACTGTAACAAAAACTGCACCAGCTGCAGATTTGTGGCGCTTGCGTGTTGACATCACACCTCTCCGCACCTTCCAAACAATACCATTTCTCAGAAAGCTCTCTCCATTTGTTGAGCCATACTGTTGCCGTGCTTCACTGTGATTGGCTCAGCTGTTTCAGGGCCATGAGACCACTGATGCCATATGGCTGAGAGTGTATTTATTAATCGCCGCACCCTCCGATTCATATTTCACTTCACCCAGACCTTTAGCACTCAACCAAAGTAGCAAATGTGTGCTCACTGGTGCCCACACCCAAAACTGACCACTTTGTGCCCGAAATCAAACTGTGGTGCGGTGGTAGAGCTTTTAAAGGGTCCATATTACATTTTTATTGTCAATCTGGCTGCAGATTTGTAGTTTTTATGCTTTTATGTCAATGAATGCATTCAAAATATAAAACATCTGATCAATATATGTATAGTTACTTAATTGTATTTTTCCTTTGTGCCATTCAATCAATTTCTTTGATTGAATGGCCATCACGTCAATGGAGAACAAATAGGCAGATGCACTGACATAGTAAGTATTTACTGTATTATTTAACATAATTTCCTCTCATTCTAGAGACAGATTCATCTCTCCGTGCAGCATTTGATGTATATTGAAGCATTTCTGTGTGTGTGTGCGCGTGTGTGTGTGCGTCTTGTGTTCAAGGGAAGCGAACAAGAACACATGGGGCACGTGGGCGTATGCTGGCAAAGAACAGCCACATTGCCTCCTTTACAACAAAGACAAAAAACGCTATATTTCATATCTGCCAGTAAGATTCTTAACGTGAAACTGAGAATACCATGAAGTCAGTCTGATTCTGATGGATTAGTGTTTGTGAGAAACACAGAGCAGCACCAGTTCCTTTTGGATTCCCTTCAAAATACCAAAATTGGGAGATTGTTTGCTAGTGAAGACTTTTAATACTCTGTGGAAATGAGTCAGACTGGAGGCTTCTGCACTACTATGTGCATTGCAGTTTCACGATATATGCTTTATTGGATGAATTATGTGTATTGAGTGGTAACCTTGTTGAACAGGAGGAATCACAGAACTTTGAAGGCCAAATCCTCGGCTAATCCTCTTTTATTGGAGCTCCTGCTTGTCGAGAAAGACATTTTGTTGAACTTTCATATGCTTCCTTCCCTTGATAGGGTGGACAAACACAAATGCGAACAGTCTGCATTCCGGCACACTCACACAGTCACTGAAACACATACACACACACACACACACACACACACACACACACACACACACACACACACACACACACACACACACACACACACACACACACATATCCTGGCTATTGAGTGCGAAGTGAATCATCGCTCCAGACAATATCTTTGTCAAACACTCTGGCCTTGACGGATAGACATCGGCAGATTCGCAGAGCCATGGCAACAGTCAAGTGTGAATCCCGCTGATGAGAAGAGTGTGTTTGTGCTTTACAGAAATTGGTTGGTTAATTCCTGCATGGAGTCTGCTGCAAGGGTCTGCTGAGATAAAAAAGCAGCCAACACACAACGCAGATAGAGAAATTAAATTACAATAAAAAAAGAAATCTATCGTCGGCTTGCACACAGAATTCACAATGTGACAAATTGGTTCATTCTAGTTACTAATCATGACAATAATTCTGCTCAAACTTGGCTGGAAATTACATTATATTTAATTTTAGAGGTTCTGCAAACTAAAAGTTACCAAAAGAATATATGGACAAGGGCAATTTCTTGTTTATCCAATTTAAACATGCCAGTTGAAACCTGTAGTGGATTATAGTTTAACTTCTAAACCTTGCCAGCACCTCCTTTGTTTATGTAAGCAGCTATTTATTGCTTCTTTAAGGATGATAATTAACATATTGGTCTCTTTATCGTCTGCCAGCATACTGTAACATGGCTGCAAATCCCCTCCTCTACCTGGGCAGCTCCCAGATCCTGACTGGAAGAAGCTATATGGAGCAAAAAAAAAAACCCCAAAAAACTGAATACTGCAACAAATTTATAGCAAAAAAATGTCAAAAGAATATGTTGAAAAAATGGGGAAAATGGCACCAAAAAAAATGGCACACAACCACACTCGCAAGCACTCACTCACTTAGGACAAGAGTCAACAAAAGCTGAGCGTGGGTGGAAGTGGTTAAGAGGAGGAGGAGGAGGAGGAGGAGGTGGAGGAGGCAGGTGATGAAAAAGAAAGGCTGCTAGACTAGCTCAGGTTTGATGCCGGGGCGTTTAGGCTGTGGCACATTATCTAACAAATAAAGTATCAGGTGAATGACTTTATCATGTAAATCGCCAAAGATATTATTTCAGGTTATCATTTGACATGTTTTAGCTTGTGAATGTCACATCACATCTAGGCATTTTGCAAATTGCGAATGTATTTTTATCATCATTCCTTCTATTGGCTTCCTGAACATTCTGAACATTAAGAAAATCTATTAGTAGACTTGTGAAACTTGCTTAAGTCTGCATTCATATTTTGTTAAAGTTAAATAAATATGAGGTAACACAATGCAGACTTCTTAAACTAATCTCCATTTACACTGCATTACACACAATAATAATATAATGTGGGAAAATGTGTGTATAATGTGGAGAAAAAGTCATGTTCACTCTCATGAATAACAAAACTTAACCAAGCTTTAAGAGTCTGCTAAGTGATATTATTACCATATGGAAAATGGTCACTATAAATCATTTGCAGTTAAGATGCATTAAGTTGCAAAGCACACCGGTTTAGTTCTTTAAATATAAAAACTGTATATATAAATATTTTATGTCATACTTTGATATTAACAGAGTTTCTTTTCATATGACTACATCTCCCATAATCCCTTCTTTGTCTGCCTTTTAGTCTCCCTCTCATCACTTGTCTTTGGCTTTATTGAAGACACCAGGACGATGCTGCTGCTGTTTTTTCCATCTGCCATTAATACAAACTGTAAAAATGTTCCTGTTTTCTGCCATAAAGGAAAGATTTCCCCTCACAATTTAGCAGTTTGGTTCAGAAGGTCACAATTAGAAAGGAGGTTTGCAGAGCCCATCAGTCTTAATGATTCATGATAATCAGCCAAATGATTCTACCACCTTTAATTTAATCATCTCATCATTCAGTTTGCTTTACTCGCAAATTCTTGTAGCAGAAACTATTTTTCTAACCAGAGTGTGGTTCACTTAAGAGTGCCTTCAGTTGTCTAGCAAAGTCAACTCCACACTAGTCACGACTCACATCTAAATGTGTGTGTGTGTGTGTGTGTGTGTGTGTGTGTGTGTGTGTGTGTGTGTGTGTGTGTGTGTGTGTGTGTGTAAGCTCTGTATAACTCTCCCTCCTATTGAGCTACCCACACCTGTATATGTATGTGAGAGAAAGAGAAAGAGAGAGAGACAAGTGGTGGGTGTGTGGGAGGCGAGGGGGAGGGGGAGGGTGGACAGCAGTGTCAAAGTGTTTGAAAGACGGATTCGCTGTCGCTTTGACATACAGACGAGACAGAGAGAGAAATAAAAGGGGATATGATGATGATAAGAAAGACGGAGAGCAAATGATAGTCAAACCTGCTAAGAGATCAGCACTGCTATGAATAAACATGAACAGCTCAGCCCACACCGATCTCTCCTCTCTAACGCTCTTAAATACACATGAGCATATCAATACATACTCAATCTGTTCTCTTGCATTCCTCTGACATTCAATCTCTCTCTCACACACAAACAGAACTAAAAAAAAAAGTAAAAATGTACAAATATGCACTCTCAACTCTTCTACGTGCACATAAACATATCAGTTGTGGGTTTTTGACAATTTAAATATTTTATTGATGTATTCTGAGTCCTGCTTCTAACATTGTTATAAAATTGAAGCCAAAGAAACAAACAAACAAACAAAACAAGAAAATCAATATTCACACCGGTGTTGACTTTTTTTCTAACTTTCTAACTTAAGGGTCATGAAATGTACCTCTTCCCCTTTGCTAATTGACAAGGTTAACAGATTAAATAGATTCAAGATTTAAATAAACACATAAACACACTCACGCACGCACTCTCCTCTTTCATAAAGTAGGATCTTCTCCCATCAAGCGCTGCTGTTGCCACGGCAACGGCTGGAGAGCAGTCATAGGTGGGTGGCGATGCCCGGCAGCGATGTGTCTGGAGAGCTCTCATTGGCCTCTCCATGGTTTCCCACAATCCTTTGCTGCATTGCTGCTAAAACCCCCCCCCCCCCCCCCCACGTCTTCATCTACTCTTTTACCCCTCTCTGAGTTTAACCTGATGAGGAGGTCAAAGAGGAGGTCAAAGAGGAGGTGGAGGCGTATGTGTGTGAGGAGAGAGAAAAATATATGGATTTTTCTTATTCTTTTTTTTTTTTTTGTAAATTAAATCTACAGTAGATTGAGATAATGTGATAATCTAATTTGCTGGAAGGTAATAGTTGATAAGTGACAGGACAAGACAGATGTAGATAGACAGGAAACCTACTGTAGCACGTAATGATAATTAAAGGCTGAGGAAAGAAAATTTGAAGGAGTGGAGCTGAGGTGAACAGACTGAGAGCGACAGCTGTTAACTGGGAACAAAAGAGGAGAAGAACAAAATGTTAGAAGCACCAGAACTCTAAAATATGTTCAGGCATAATCTTTTAAATATGAGCATTATGTTGATACTTTAGTCCTGACTGGAATATCTCAGCTACTATGGGATAGATTGCTATGAAATTTGGTTCAGACATTCACGATCCCCTGATGATGAAGTCTGATGATATCTGGCTAGATTGTCTTAATGTTTGGTCCACACATTCATTTCCCCCCTCAGGGTGATTTATAGCAGTCCTAATTTTCATTCTAGTGCCATCATTAGGTCAAAAATTTGACTTTTCCAATATTTGATCATCTTCAGCTATCAAAATCTGAGTATCGTCATTGTTTATTTTTATCTTAAAAGTTTTGTGTTTCTTTGTCTTCTAACATCTTTAAGATAGCGCTGTGCGAGTAGCTGTTGAAGTTTTACTGAAGGCACAGTCGATCTTAACCATGTCTGACCACCCACTCTTGGAGGAATTTGTTCTTCTTCCTTCTGGGTGGAGATCCCCCCGCCCCCCGCAGGGTAAAAAGCAAAAGGTTTAAAAATGTTCCAAGTGCAATACCTGTGTTTAATTTGCACTAAACATTGACTGCACTGCTCAGCAGCACTTTATTATAGCTACCATTTCAATGGTTTAATACTTTTAATGAACAGATACATTTTTATTGGTGGTCAACTAACTGTTGTGATTAACGTTCCATGTCTTTTATATTGTGTTTGTGTTTTTTTTCTCTCTGCTGCAAATAAAAATTGCCCTGAAGGGAAAATAAAGATCTGAACTGATCTTGGGACCATGTTGTTCTGTGCCTGTAATCAACATAGAAGTCATATCATCATTGTAAATATTGTGTGTATGTTAGCATTAAGTTAGAGGATAAGATAGAAGAAGAAGGAAATTTGTCTTGGACACCAAATGCTGCTGCTGAACAGTACCAAATAATTCAACATTATTACACATTATACATCTCATAGATACTATGATTTACTCAGGATAAAAACTAAAAAGATTTATTATCTATTGTTATTAAAGACAGACTCTCCCAATAATACATTTACAGTACCAGATGTAGCTAAAAGCTAATTTCCATCCGTAGTGTCTTGGCAGAGGCTGCCAGTGATGTGCAAGTTGCTGAAGTAAATAACAGTCAGTTGTGGTGAATTAAAACATTATACTTTGAAAACAGACATGATAAAACATCAATATCAGAATCAGAGAAAAGAGGGAATATATCATCAGTAAACTAAACATATTAGTCGACCATTTATGCTGGCCGACATCAGTGTATCTCAGCTCACTGATTGCTGGTCTACATATTTATCAGGAACACCTGTTCAACTGCTCGTTAACACAACTATCTAATCAGTCAGTCATGTGGCAGCAACTCAATGCATTTAGAGGCATGTAGAAATGGTCAAGAAGATCTGCTGAAGTTCAAATCAAGTATCAAAATTGGGAAGAAAGGTGATTTAAGTGATTGTGATCGTGGCAAAATACCCAGTGAGCAGTAGTCGACTGTGTGGAAATACCTTTTTGATGGCAGAGGTCAGAGGAAAATGGAAACTGTGACAACAATTGACATGGGTCACCAAAAATTGGGGAATAGAATATTGTAATAATGCTGCCTTATCTGATGAATCTCAATTTCAGCTGCAACATTCAGATGGTTGGGTCACAATTTTGCATAAACAGCATGAAAGCGTGGATTCATCCTGCCTTGTATAAACAGTTCAGGCTGGTGGTGGTGGTCTATGGGTGTTGGGGATATTTTCTTGGCACAAATCACAGTCTAACTGACTATTGTTGCTGACCATGTTCATCCCTTATGTACCCATCCTCTAAAGGCTACTTCCAGCAGGATAATGAGCCATATGCCACAAAGCTCAAATCATTTCAAACTGGTTTCTGATTTTTTTTTTGTCAAATGGTCTCCACAGTCACCAGATCTCAGACCAATAGAGCATATTTGAGATGAGGTGGAACAGGAGACTCGCATGACGGATGTGCAGCCGACAAATCTTCAGCTCAGCTATTACCTCTGTGATTGCTGCTACATCTTCAAACTATTTTTTCAGGCTGTAATGCAGGCTAATCAAGGAAAATTCATCTCACTTCTGACCAGTGTGTAGCCTTGAGGTTTTTCCATTGAACTGAGCCTACATTACATTTTCACATTGCTGTGCAAGAAGACTGTGGCGCAGAGTTTTCATCATCTGTAGCTTTGTGTCCACTTAAGTGTTTTTGTTTTATTCAGTAGTGCATGGGTGTCCACTTCCCCCAAAGTAATTTTGTTCACGGCTTCTTGTTTGTCAGTAGATGAATGTTTTTCCTTTTTTAAAGAAAACTATGCCACAGGCAAAATATATGCTTGAGAAACACATGCTTTAACTTATTGTGCTGTGCTTTTAGAGCCCACATATTGTGTTTCTTAGGTGAAGAGGCCAGGAAATAAATTCCAAGTTCTACTTGATGCAATATAATGACTTGAGTGAATTCCTAGGTGAGCCCAGTGATATTTGCGCTGTTGAGTCGCAACAAATGCTCTGTGATCTCAAGCACTCTGCCAGTAAGGCTAGAAAGACATTTTCTTGAATGTATTTTCGTTCTGCTCGGTTTCCCACGGCGGGGTGGTCGACTGGTGTCCAGTTTCAGGTAGCTCGGTTGTTCCCAGAACGTGAGCGGGCAGGAGTGCTGGGAGCCATACCGGGACACTCCGGGATCAGTTAAATTCCCGGCATTCCTCACATAGTCCCTTTGAGGGGAAAGCAAATAGAGAGGGGTTTAACGACCCCCCTCTCACACCTCCACACAGGCCGAGGAGGGGAAACACAGTGTTTGTATCAGGGCTTATCACAAGATAACAGCAGTACCATGCAGTGCTGGGGTCAATTCCCTTTAATTCACATGCAGTAGTTCAGGAGGAGGATTTTATTTAAGAGGGTTTGCACGTGTAAACAAAGAACGTTTTATTATTCTTATGTGAACTGCAGTTGAGTGAGAATTGACTGAACTAAAAACAAACTGACTACAATTATGGCACCATTACTCAGAGTCTTAAAATTGCAGGCAAATGTCAAATTTAAAACATGTATTACATAAACTGTCACAATTAGACAACATCCAACTAAACTATACTATACATCCTTTTTGAGCTTTTAAAGTCCCCTTCACTCACTTCCACACAACAGTTACTTCAGCTTTATGTTTGAGCTTCACTGTGCAGAATGATGCATGAGCAGAGTTTGACACTAAAAGCCTGTTTTCACATTCATCCCCTGAAAGGGGGAACATTTCTCTGCACTCACCTTGAATCTCAGTTTAACACATGTACCCACGAGCAGGATTTATGACATCACAACCAGTTTGGAAACCAATTATGGTCCAGTATGCAACTTACGAAGAGAGACCAAATGTGCACACATCTGGGAAAATTGTTCAGGTGCAAGACAAAACATTTTTCATTGTAGGGTACAAAGAAGTGAGGTCAGCACACTATTAAGCTCTCAATAATTGTTAGGAGCTTAAAAGCATTTCTTAAAACATGTCTTCAAGTATTTGACCAGACAAAGTCCGTCAGATTGTGTCCTTTACAAAGTTGTACTGCTGCACAGCTGACATGTCGGAGGCGTTAAGTTCTGGATTTCTTCCCTCTGTCAAATGTAAGGCCGCTTTAGAAAATATGATTTGCTTTCAGGACGAACACCATCCAATTTTAAACCATCCTTGGGCAAAATACATGCCCTAATTCAATTAGTTATAGCTGTGACCTTGCAAGCACTGCAGACAACTCAATAAACTTCACCAGAAGTCCATTCTTGTCCTATAGAGCTGAGTGACCGTGGAAACTCAGCTGACGTGTGGGTGGTCATAAGGCTGCTAAAGAAAAGTTGTCCACTGCTTAAACTATCACTGATGAAAGTTGGATTTCTGATTGTTTTTTCTTTTTTCTTTTTTTTAACCCCCTATTGATGTGATTACGTTTAATGAGCTGCAGATCTTTTTGAATTTGCTATAGATGCAAAGCATTAAAGTGGGTAATAATGTTCTAGAGGAAAGGAAAGTGATAGAAATTGCAGTTCAGACCTGCAGAAAAATGTAAGAGGACACATGTTGCTTATTAAAGTCTTGAGTTTTTTGTTGCTTCTGGGTTTTTTCTTTTTTTGCTGTACGTCTTCAGTATTTAATCAAACAATCAATCATTAAATGGAAATACAATTCAACATGTTGGTATTAAACACCAAATATAATCTTTGTACATAAATTTGACTCTCTTAATACCTGTACCCCAGAACAGTCATTTTCATAGTTACAGAAACTTTTCCTGTATTGCAGGTAAAAACTGCTGCTGTTTTTGCTTTTCTTGCCTGTAGGTGGCAAATGTTGCATGTTGTTTGTGGAAATCAAGGTCTGATTGACATTTTGACTTGTCACCACAGGAGAAGCACAGGTGGAGCTGATAACATTAACGACGTTTCATTCATGTGTCCGAGGCTGCCGCGCTGATGAACTATCACGCAGTGTACCGGGGACATGAAATTGGAAAAGCTAAATTCAGCCATCATTAATGTCATTAGTTGCACCTGTGCTTTTCCTGCTTTGACATGTCACAATGTCTGCTGTGAAGAAGAAGAAGGATTATTTTCTATCAGCTCTGTTTTAAGATGCTTTCCAGCAATGATATCATGTGATCTTGATATTTTCAACAGTGGCTTTCTGCTATATTATCTCATTAATACATAGTCATGTTACAAAAAGCAATACAGCAAAAAAGTGCATGACTAACTTTAAGTGTTCAAAACAGTGTGGCTGTGGATGATAACATAGATGCAATCAGAGCCTACTGCACTGCCCACAAGCAGTCAGAGGAGAAGAGGACTCATCAGCTGAGTTAGCCAGAGTGGGAATGTGGGTTTACTGACTAATCTGCAATCTTAATGTAGAATTTGAAGAGATTTGGTTTTAAAAACATACTCTAACAGACAATACCAGGATATTACCCTGTTTTACTGAAGAGAAGTAATTAAACGTATTTGTACTTCTTGGTAAAACATTCAGATATGTGTACTTGATGTAACACAGCAGTGATTTAACCTGCCCACTTCATTATTATTGATAATTTCTTGCTTAGTTCAGATCAGTAGAAGCTGCAAGCCCATCCTAGGTTTGATAAAGAGATCAAATAGACTGATGTTACTGTCCAATGTCGGAAACAATTCAGGTGGAATGATTAAAACGTCATCAACAAGGAAAGGGAAAAAATTGTCGGAGTGTTTGATTGACAGGTGATATCTGGGAAATGCAATGCAAACACAGAGAAACGGGTGAGCTCCGAGTACCAGACAGAACAAATCAACAAAAAAGGATTACTGCTTTAAAGGAGGGTCACACCAACAAGACTTTTAACCTGGATGGAGTATCAGTCAATGAATTCAGCAGCCACTTTGTCACCAGTAGAAATAAAGTAGATTTTTCATTCTAGCGTTGTTTAGTGGACATGGTTTGTTTGACACATTTTTACAACTTTAATAGGAGAAAAAACTGTCTTATACTGTTGGCCTCTGAGGTGCTTCATCATCCTTTATTCATTCACTAACCCGGCTGGCATTTTTCCTGTCACATGTTGCATGTGATAGCAGGGCTACTAGTGTACCATCAGGAATGTGCATGTAAAGAACTCAGACACATCTGTGTGTGCGTATGAGAATGCATACCACACACTGCATACCAATTACAAATCAGAATGCAGCAGAGACACATACAAAACCACTCACACATTAATGTGAAAGCACAGTGCAATTTATACATCTGTCCCCCAGTCTGGTGCGTGCTGCAGTATGTTAATTTTGTTTGTGTTGAAAACTTTGAAATTTCTCAAGCCAACATAATGGAAATTTACTGGAAAGAGTTTCACAAATTGTCCGAGAACCTCGAGATAAATGAGCTATATGCTTTTTTGGAGAGGTTTAAAGTGAGCTCAGGCTTTACTCGTCTTGCTGTTCTCTTCTGCCCCCTAGTGGAGAAAGTGAATAATTACAGTTGCTGCCAAGGTTAAAGCCTGCAGCATTCACAGCGAGCAGACTGAGGGCAATATGTGCAAATAATGAGATGTGTTTGCTTTACTGCGCTTGTGGCACCAGTTGGGAGGAGTATGCAGCCAGGCAATCTCATATATCCATATAAAAAGGTGTTTTACTTTATTTTATCTTATCTGGAGCTTGCACCAACTGATAAAAATAAATTGAATAAGGATTTTTGAAACTAGTGGCCTGTCGACTAAAAATATGAATCATTTGAAACTGTGTGTGCATCTCCTATTTGTTTTTCTTTTTCTCTCCACCTCTCCCCGTATTACTACTTCAGTATCCCCCACAACCAGGATAACTGGATCATTTGTCTGGATCATCTGTCATATTTATACTTACCCAACAGTATTTTTAGGTTTTTTTGTAGTTGTTTTTCTTTTCTTTCTATTTGTATTTGTTTAATTTGTTTATATTATTACTACTTTAGTATATATGTTGTTGCCTTTGTCATCATGATGATTATTACTAATAATTATTGTAATAATAATTGAAGTCATGATGATGATTATTATTGTAATTATTGTCCTTATGATTGATCATCATTATAGAAATATTGATGAAAGCTATTACACAGGCCATTACTGACATCATAGATTATTATTAGGATGAAAAAGATCACGATCCTATTATAAATGTACATATGCTCCTCAGACCCAGCTGAATAGACCTCTTGTAGGGGTGTACCACACACATGTGTCCCACATCAAGAAAATCTAAGCAATAACTTAAAAAAACAATGAGAAATGTCTAAGTCAGAAAAATACTTGTGCTTGTTTGTTTTTGTTATTCTGCTTTTTTTCTCCTTATGTTTGAGTGTTTCTCCCTCTTGTCTTGTGCTGTGTCATAAGCATCTTGGCATGTTGGTCACTTGTATTGCACCATAAACAAAAACAAAAACAAACAAAAGAAGAAACTTTTGCAAGCACACTTTAAAACTCATGATAAGGATCAGCAGGAAAAACAAACACATGTACAGAGGGTTTCATCACTGTGTGACTGAATTTCATACAGACAATAACAGACAAATATGTACTTACTGTTTCACCCAAATGACAAAGAAACATATACGTATATTCAGATAGTTTTTAGTATTGTTGATCCAGGTTTTGAGAGTTTCACAGGTATCCAAACACAAGAACATTTTAAAATAAATGGATAAAAAGGATGTGAAGAATGTTTTGTGCCATTTTTCAGAGCTGGGAGCATGAACTAAATTAACTAAATTCCATTAACTTTCACTGAAATGTCGTGGGGGAAGAAATCTTAAAACCTGGCCTAATAAAACCTGATCTGAAAGGTTGAATACCACTAGATGTTCATAATTTAGGTGAACCAACAATTTAAAAATGACAATGGTAGAGGAGATTGGGAACATCTTGGACACAACTTTACATATTGAACGATTTAAAACCACCTTTTTAAACTTCAACCCTAAGTCCAGAAGTTTGATTTATTGTGTTGCAAATTTCCAACCACAGCCACTGGAGGGCAGTGTACATCTTTACAAGCCAATCTATTCTCTTCCTGTTTCTCTGTCACTCTTTCATGAATATCTACCTTTGATCATATTAAAATCCTGATCTTCACACACACTAATGATCACTCCACATGCTACTTTCTCAAGCAAACACCCCACACCTGCTTGCCAAACACAAACCAGCACTGAAGGTAAAAAAAGTAGATGCAGTGCACAACATCAAACCTCAAACACAAGGGCCTGACTTCCTCTGCTGCATTTCAGCCACTCCAGACAGGTGCAGTAATGAAAAGGCTCTGTTTTGGTGTGTTTTTTGTGGTGATAACTGTCCATACTAAGTTCTTTGTTACTGTTACCTCAGTCATTTTAACTCACACCAGGCGCATGGAGTCCTGAGCCAGGAGGATTTGCAAAAAGATCTGCTGCTGAGATTTTCTCCAGAGTTGATGCTAATAGAGACTGATAGTGCTGGGATGTTTAGTCCCTCGTCTCCTCTTTAATTGCCTTTCTCGGATGTCAGAGTGGCATCTTTATGAGTGATGATTATCAAGACCAAAGCAACTGGTGAGTCAGCATCTGATTTTTATCGCTGCGAGCACAGCCAAAGACTAAACAGGCCACAGCTAATCCTTGTCTTAGTACAGTACATTTAATTTCACTGTGATTTGCTGTGTTTCTGGACTAGACGGGATGTTCCGGACTGGAAGACTGTGTCAGCTTGTGTCAACCGTCAAACGTTGCTTCTTTGCAAACGGCTGCAAGCTGCTGATATATCCAAACACAACTTAAATTTAAAGATGTTTATTTGGCTGGAAGTATGTTTATTTGACTTATTTATCACGGGCAGGTTAACTGAGAGCAACAGTCTTATTTACAGTAACAGTCTGGAGGAGAAGCTGCAGGGAGGATACACATAAACACACATAGAGCTGCCCAGTACAACCACAGTCACACACTGCTGGCCAGTGAACAGCTCTACTGGAGCAGCTGGGGGCTCAGTGTTAGTCCCAGGGGACTGCACTGGAGACTGGTTCTTTTACTCCCACTCTTTACTCGTGTTTGGACAAGTCCACTTTTCTGACCACAAGGCTACTGCTGCTGTTGCCTCAACCCAGATGCATTAAGAATTGAGTCCAACTTATCCAGAGACAGAAGTCATTCAGTGTCATGTTTTGTCTCAGATTGTTGTTTTTCTCAAAGCTGCATTAAAGGGATTCATAAGCAGAACTTCTGGTGCCTTTAAGGATTCCCAGAGATCCGAGATGAGCTGATAAGCTGCCTTAGAAGCACTGATAAGTTGAATTGCAAATAGAAACCATGGCAAGTCTCTATTGGTGACCCGTAGGAACTGCAACAACACAGACAGACATTTGTTTTCACATGTCTGCAGTGGGTTTTAAAATATAATTTGATATTTTATGAAACGTGTTAATTGTTTCCTTGAAATACACTGGAAAAAATGTACTGGAAAACATTTAAAAATGGGTTACGGGACAGCTTATCCACTCACAGACATTTTTCATGACCCTCTTCTTCCGATGAACCAGTTGTCGTTGGTTCAAAAGGACCGAGCATTACTTGGAGTAGTAAAATACCTGGTGGAGAGATTTTTCCAACCCTTGTCCGACTTGAATGCTATATCAGACACTACAGGGATGAAGAGGTGATTCAAGTGCACATCTGTTTTCATGTTTTGGGACATGGCAATTTTCTGTTGTTGTTGAGGACCCAGTTCCAAGATTGTCAACACCGCCTCACACACCAGCCATGAGCTTTGGCTTTGCTTTCTTTGATGTAATAAGGAAGGTATCCTGAAGGCCTTCTTTACACATCCCTTCCCTTTCCTCTACATCTCCTTGAGATCAGTCTGTACCTGGGTTTGCTTCCACGTTGCATCACAAGTTTCAAAATGTACTGAACGCACACCAAACCCACTGATACGTGCGCTGTGTATTTTTGGGTGTTGCCTCGTAGGAAAATATGACAAGTCCCGGAAAGTTATGATAGCCTGAGAAAAGTATGCAAGCTTCAATTAACAGCTGTCTTAATGTGGCAAACCCCACCCTTCTGCTCATAGATTAAAACAAACACTCAGATTTTTGTGCAGTTAATATTTCACAAAGACCCACTGAGGAGCCGACCACATGGCCTAGTCATGGTGTCAGTTTGTGGCCTGTTAAACTCCCAGGACGATCCAATAAGACTCCTGTAAAAGTCGTCCGTGAAAACAGGCGACCCAGGCGAGAGCCGCAGCTCTGTTGAGCCCAAACCTCAACTTGACTACTGCAGAGGGAAACACTGTAAACCCACATTCATAAAAGTCAAGCTTCTCATATAATGTGACAGATTGAATGTAAACAAAACAGAGATAAAACGTGTTTTTGTCAAAAGAGAGCGGAGTGTTTTGCCTTTTATTGCGAAATAAAAGATCTGAATTAGAAAACTGAAGTCATGCAGTCAGAGCAGTGCACCTTACTTTTATTTATTTTTAGCATGAGGGGATATTAAGCTAATTTGGCAATTGACTTGGTTTAAATCAGGTTGTGATTTAGAAGTTTTTGCTATTTTGATACATCTATGCTCTAAACCGGTCTCATATACTTACAGTCATTAGTACGATTTAAATTTGAACACATCTTACACAAGTGTAAACAGTACAGTTACCTTTAACTTTAAAAATGAAGTTAAAGGTGTTTTTTTTTATGACAGGTATCTGGTAACTTTATTGGTTGACCTAGAAATTAAAGGTGGGTCACTTTAGAGACAAGATCCTTTGACGAATTTGGTCTTTGCAGTGGTGTCACCTCTGTACCCCACTCCTCACGTATTTTCATGTGATGTCACATGAATCGGCCAGTTATGTGTCTGACTAACCCCATAAAGAAAAAATAGGACATGGGGTTAGCTCACTGAAGTCGCACCAGCTGACCAGTAATCATACTCATGCAGGTGTACGTCACCCTAATCTCCTTATGTGCTGTATTTTTGGTATTGTTGACAAAACTAAAATAAATATGAATGCATGTGTTTATTATAGTGAGTTTAGTTATTAGCGGAATCCTCATTGCAAATCTAACTGTATAATAATTTGCAATAAAGGGTCATTTACTTTGTGGATGTATCTCTAAGTGGAATGAATCAATTGTTCTCAGTCTGTTTACATCTGAGTGTAGTTCTGTGCAGCTCTCCTTGTGTATCTCTCTGTGTGTGTGTGTGTTCTGCCAGGGGGTCATGTGAGCCCATTTCACTGTTTTGGGCTCACAGGCTCAAACAGCTGCAGATTGTTAGGGTCAGCCTTGCGTTATAGCAGCGCCACAGGACAGACAGTGGGGGAGGTGAGCGGTCGATAGGATGCCGACAGAGAGAGGCAGAGGGAGAGTGCATGTGTGTGTATGTGTGTGGGCGGTGGGGTCTTATAAACCCAATATTTGGCCTACATTAAGTAGAGCACCAATAAAAACAATGGCTGCTTCCTAATCCTACCCGAGTGGTGCACACACACACACACACACACACATACACACACGTATATGCACAAACACTCTTACCTCTCCGCTCTGTTAACACCTTGGTCTCTGCAGCATTACTGTCAGGGCTGATGAATCCTCTCTCAGGGAATATACAACAAACCTCAATAAATTGCTTTTAACATGTTTCGGCTGTAACTAATTGCTGGGATATGGTTCATCTCATGCAGATAAAACCGCCTTGTCACCATTTTTCATTCACACAACTCCTTTCTTAATCTTTTACAGCAATAGATATAGCTTCACCAGACAGGGCGGGGATCAGCTTTAAGTTACAGGCTTTTGTCAAAACAGAAATAAATCTCAATGTATCTCCGGTTAGATTTGTAGAGAGTCTGACTAAGGGGGTTGTTTTTGTGGTTAGATAATGAGAGTACCAAACACAGGGAGGGAAAGATGAGAAAGCACATGTATGTGTCTGAAGCTGTTTGTGGGCACATCATGTGTTTTCAAAACCCAGAAAAATTAAAACCCAGAAAGAAATCTCTTCTATCATGTTGAATTTTGCTACGGCCATCTGCTTCTCCAACCTCCAATCTTGAAAGAAAGATAGGGATCACATTGTCTCTGTTGCTGAGGGGATTTTTGGTGGAGTGGGGAGGTGGGACAGCACCAGTGGATGTTTGCTTTGAGGTCAAAAACAGTCAGGATATGATGTTCTGTTCTCTTAAGCAGCGAATTGGGTCAGATCGACTTGTCCTATTCATTTTTTTTTTTTTTTTTTTTTTTACAAGCCTTGAAGGAACACATGATTCGGGAAGAGATAAAATTGTTACAGTCACACATCGGCTCAGGCAGTTTAATTGATGTAAACAAACCAACCGTCTTTTCTTTTCTATCTGTCCATTTGGCTTCTTCAAAGTTATTGTCAGGTTGGTTGGTCGGTCGGTCCAACAATTTCAGAGCAAGATGACCATAAAGAAGACGATTCCTATTGTCTATCATGGCTCCTGACCCTTTACTCTAACTTGCATAAGTCTCGTATTCTAATTCACTCTGCCTTCAAATTCATCCTGCAAAGGGGAAAAAAACATTAGCTTTATGCTAAGGAAAATTCTTCAAGCTTGGCCTGAAGAAGTTTTTGATTTGGTTTGTGTAGGACTAATCAGTTGAATTTTCCCTTTAAAAAAAGTCAATGATTGGATCTGTCTGTTCATGTAAAAGTAATACTTTTGGACTCACTTTTCTACCTATGGACCACTGCAATAAATAAATAAATAATCCAGGGCAGTTTTCATTTCTGTTCTTGGTTGCAGAATGAGAGGATGTGAACCTATAACCCTGGCTTGACTTGCATCTGATTGGCACAATGTCACAGTTTCTTTCAAGCTTTAGAAATATCTGCCAAGCAGTCATGGCCGCCTCCATTGGCTAATTGTGAAAGCTTAAAAAGCCAATAGCCAAGACTGATTAAAAAACGGATAGATGTCAAGTAGCTTTATATTGTGAAGTGTAGTAATCGTGAATGTCACGTCAGTTTTTCAAACTCACAGATGGACGTAGGGAGCTACAGCTGCCTATTACTGACTCTGAATCACCATCTCCTCCCATCTGCCTTCATGTTTTAAACATATCAGACAGGACTGTGTTGTTACAGTTTCAGTCTTGACTTGTGTAGAGTTACTGGCGATGGGAAGGAGGCTGCGAGTGCCCTCAAACATTTCTATTAATAATCATAATTGGTTCAGCTGTAACAAACTATACCGCCCATACTTTTTCTTCTCATTCATCTACCTCATTAGGGCAGATGTCTGCGGCTTATTTCGATGAGTCAGGTTTTTTTCCTGACTGTATGGTTTTGTTTTCTGTTTGAGAGAGAGTTTTAGAGAGAAACAATGACAAAGCAGGAAGTTAACAGAAAAAGAAAAAGTTGAATGAGGTTTGAATGATGGATGCGGTCACTGAGGCGTTAAACAGTGGAAGTTAATTAGTATCTTAGCCAGCCAGTCTCTAAGGCTCATAAATTATTGTGTTCTTTCTACAAAACATCTGCTGAATTGCTTTCCAGTACAAAGAGATGTTTTACAATTTGACCAGAGGTGCAAATCAATTTAAAGCCAAGAGAAAACAAACTCATGTAGTGACACCAGAGTTAAAGATTTATGGAAAATTTGGTGTTTCTTTTAAGAAACACTGGCACGAAAACAAAAAGAAATTCATCTGTTTATGGAAATTTCATCAAAGTATTACATTTAATCTGACAATGATATATTGCTGTTTAAAAATGCTACATGGTGCACTTTTAACTTGGAGAGAGGTTATGTCCAACGTTGTTAACAACCGTGACCCTGTTTGGGGTGAAGAGTGAATCACAGTAGTAGTAGCACTGATGCCTCCGCTGAACACCCTCTATGGAAAGTTCATGTTGGGAATTTCCAGTCAGGACAGGGTGGCTTGACTACAAGCTTGGCGCACGGCCGCCTCATGTGGTTTTGTGCTCTTTTCTGCAGTCATGCCCACATAACTGACCTACAAATGTGTGTGAAATTTACACGTGCGGTGAATGTGACCTACTGTAAGGGATGGAAACGTGTGCCTTTGCCGCAGTTACGCTCACCATAAAGGATATACTATTCTAGATTACAGATTTGACACAAGGCTGGGGTGTTACTTAATCTTCATTGACAGGTAGCGTGTGGCCTTTGGTTGAGGTTGAGTCGGTGAATACTACCACTGAAGAAGAACACATGTTTAACATTATTTATTTCATGCTTTATCAATGACATGTCAGCCTTCTGCCTCCAGTCCACGTTTGATTCTTAAAATCGAGTTTTTCTTTGTTGACTGACTGCTAGCAGCACATGCAGAGTAAACCACAAGTATCAAATTCTGCATCAAGAGAATATCCTGAGAATTACAGCGGATAAACAACTAAATAGAAACAGATTATGGTGTTTACATGCCCCAGTATCCCAACTCTGATCAGTAAGCCAAACCCCAGAAAATCAAAATTTCTCTTGACGAGCATATGAGTCCCTGCAAATAGGACAAAGCTGAGCACTTCACTCTCCTGCGTGATATCATAACATTATCATAATTTAAATGCACTCGCTGACTCACAGAGGAACAGTGGTGTCCTCAGTGAAAGGTTGGTTTTGGGAAACCTAGGTCTGGGTCTTTGGCAACAGGGATCACCTATTTCTGTTTGGCTTCTCTCTTGAGAGGAAGACGGCAGTGACTTTCCACCCCGAAATGAGCGTTAGTGAGGCGCTGCGCTCCTGCTGTGCGACAACGTCAGTCCGACCAAAGTCAATAAGGCCTGCTGTGTGAGTGTAACTAAAGTAGGAACAGGGGGCCCAGCGGTGGACGACTGCGACTCCTGTGTGACCACACAACGCCCAGAATAGAGTGTCTTAAGCATAATGGCTTCATTCATTCTTTCATTAATTCTCACACACGCACACACACTTACACATGCTTTTGTTTTGACCTGGTGTGAGTGCCAGAAATCGTGGTGTTTCCCGTATCAGGGAAATTCAGACAGAAATGTTTCCCAAACTGACTTGCAAATACTTTTTCTATGATTGGTGAAACTTCTCTGGCGCTCATTGTGTTTTTCTTTGAAGAAAAGTTCTCCCATCTGGCACCTAACAGGAGTAAGACAAAGTCCCAACACACACACACACACTCCTAGGTACTTCAGTATTTCCTGAGGCCACATATTTGCACACAGAGCAAAGTGGATATGATATGACGGGCAAAAAAAAAACTTTCTCCTGCTCACACACCTCGTAGAAATAGATTTATCACAGCTTGGCATGGCTCGGGCTTCAGCAAACCCAGTACGCATGCATGCACGTGCATACGGGTGTTTGTATGCATATGTCCAATGATGATGTATCGTTCTCCTTTCTTAAAGCATATGGCAAGTCACTGCAATTAGGCCAACACCCACTCAGAGCTCTTGTGCATCGCCAGGGGGAAAAGCTATGAGTCAATTGTCAAGCCTGCAAAAAAGACGAGTTCACCTAAAAGTGCCCACATTGATCATTTTCAGGCATATTTGCATTCCTGCAAGGCGAGCTTGTTGCCGGCTGTGTGGCGCGGCAGGGATGGTTTAGTCGGGCAGCGATTTGCCAGTTTTGGGAGATTTTGATGAATTCCTCTCAACCGCTTCTCCTCCTCTTGTTTTTGCTCTTTTCCAGCTCATTTCACACACTGACAGGCTGCCCTGTGCCTCAGACGAGAGGGTGAGCGAGTGCGCTAGGACGGTGGTTGAGCGTTGAGTGTGCGCATTCGTGTATGTGTGTTGGTTTGTGCGTGTGCATTTGCGTATCTGGTTAGCGGCGCGTGTCAGAATGTCTGTCTATGCAACCAAGCGTTTCTACGTGTGTGTCTAGACCAGGCTGGAATGTGACCATGTGCGTTTGAGTGTGTCTAAATAAATTTATTTATGTCTGCACTGTGGTTTTCACAGTATCATGCACTCGGAAACCTCAGAATAAGATTCCAAAAATCTAGATTTATTTAAAACTTTATTTATCTCAAAGTTAATAGACAAATTTTGCCAATCATTTTACGTCGAAGTCAGTATGTATCACTGCTTACTACATTGATAAATAGGTGTTTATGTATCTATATGCTCCATAAAAGGATTTAATTGACCACTGTGACAATGTTTATTCAAAAAAGGCACGTCCTTTATCAAGAGGGAAGCGCTCCGTGCTACCAAAGAGCCCATGAGCAAGGTGATGTGGTGTACTCAACTGTGACATATCTGATAAAAGGTGCTTTGTAAAGAGACTTTGGGTGTGTATGTGCCCTGTTGCTTTGTGTAAATCGACTTACACTCTAAACTCACTCTTACCTTTTAATCTTATTTGAAGGTGCAACAGGCAATCTCGCGTGTTGGCGTGTGTGCAAGCTTCAATAACCCAAAATTCTTGTAACGAGATTTTGGTAAAATGCCTCGTCTGCGAAGCTTTTTTTTATTAACGGATGAGAAGAGGAAAACAATTTAATACGTTCAAGCTTCGTGCAGACAGGTTAGAGTTACGCACGGTAGAAAAAAGTTTTTAAAAAAAGCATTTCACAGTTCTCTGCAAAATAAAACGTCAGTCTTAATGCCGACCATATCCACCCATATCTGAATATGTGTTTCGAATAAAAGTGTCATATCTTGCCATCTTGAGCACTATTTGAAATCTCACATGTTTGTGTGGCAAAGTTTGGGAAATATTCCTTTTTCTTGCCAAGATTAAATGAGAAGATTGATACCACTCTCAACACGGTGAATTTGAACCTATTTCTGAAAGCAGTGCGTGTTTAATACTGCTGGTTTAGAACAAATGTGATTAAATATGGACTTTTGCACCAAAATCAGCTAAATAATAACTAATTATACAAACAATGCCATAGTTTTCCTTCATACTGTACCTGTTGGCAAGTCTGTGGAGTGTGTGTGTGTTAGGGATACTGTGTTTATCCTGCTCTAACCACACTGTTGATCTCCTGCCAAGTGGGTCGGTCTCTCCGGAGCAGCCAAGCTTCTCTGATGGAGCTGTAGACGGTGAGCGAAGGGAAGGACGTAAAGGAAAAAAAAATACCGGAGAGGAGATGCTGGTGGGTGTTTCAGATGTGTTTGCTCACCCTCATTCCACTGGGAAAATTTTCCCCACTTTTCTTCGAAATCTGTTCACATTTTACAGAAATGAAAAAGGAGGTCACGGGCCACAACAAGGCCACGGTAGAAAAACAATTGAACATCGCTGAGGTAGGCATTCTTCAGGAAAAGTGGAAATGTCTTCTGTATGTATAGATGTGTAAGGGGATTTACAGTGTGTCCATGAGTGTGTGGGAGCCTATGTGTGCGCACGTGCTCGCAACTTAACCGCAACCAGACTCGTCCCAGATGTGAGTCAGTGTGAAGCAGCTGGACAGTTTCTAGGGGCTTCAAAGGTGGTCAGGGCCACGTCTGCACAAACAAAACTACAGTGCTTCAAATTCTGAAGCTTCCAGATGCACGTGAGCGGACCTAAGTTACACACTGTATGTACACACATGCTATGAAGACACACTAAGCACTTTCATTGTTTTGGGGTTTAAAAATGTTGAGTATGATTGACTTAGAGGCTAACTAGCCTCTTAAACTGCTCAAATTACACAATAATCTGGCAGCTGGCTAAAGTTTGGGATCATGGTGTCAAAAGATTTAGGGTTAGGGTTTTGGAAAAGAAAAAAAAAAAAATTGTAATCTCCCTCAAAAAATAACATGCCCTAATTTTTGAGCTCCAGTTGCTATGAAAGAAAAATTAGGAGGCGCCAATTATAATAAAATAAGCATTGTTTGAGTTGGTCTAGTCATGCTGTGAACAATGTTTGAAATCCGATTAAGTGCTTGGTTGGATTGGATTGAACAATGAGACGACAGCAACGAGTTCATGAGAACCAAAACAAAATTAAAGCAAAGAGATACACATCAGGAGAACTTCTCTGGTGTTTCTTCCAGGCGCTTATTAAGCCTGTTAGCAACACAAGATCTGTAATTCTTAACAGCTACAGCCGTCTGACACCCAAATGTGTTGGACGTGTCACTGATAACATCAGAGCAAAACTTCAAAAATAACTAGTGATTTGACTTATTGATAGTCTAATATGCCTTGTGCATTAGAACCAGTGCTGTTGCAGTGGAACATGTTTTTCCATTATGAACCACTTGTGGTTTCGTATGACTCATCGATGATAGTTGACTACGTGTTTCTGTGCAACATAGGAAAAAAAAAAAGTTACAATCCCAGGTGAAATATGATAAAAAGTGACCCGGTCATCAAGATGCTAACATTGACTGGTTCGGCTGTTGCTGAAGCCACATATGTGCTCTTAAAAAGAATACTCCTCTGAAAAACTGTTTTTAAGTGTTTCACTCCCTGCAGGTTTGAAAAAAGTTTGTAGCTTGGAGGACCGCAGCTTTAGTCAGCTTGGATTCACAAAGGTTACAATATATCCCAATGGAGGCACGGTTTCACAGTAAAAAAGTGTCAAATTGTTCATTCCTGCAGCAAAGAGGTCGGTGGTCTAAATCGAAATGAACCAGAGGAAAACATACCAAACCTGACATGCATAAATTATTTTTAAATAAGACCTGATGTGAATCTCTTTGATAATGGAGGAGATTTAAATTGGCACAAATTTTGTGTGCTGAGTTCAGCATTCTTGACCTTTGACAAACAAATCTGGCCCCAGTGAGCACACATTATTTTGAATAAATTGTGTGAACTGTCCGATTGCCAACCAAAATAACAAGCTTGATAATTGAAAGTCAGCTAGCTTGCTAACTTTGGGAAGTGTTTCTCTCTTCAACATGGAAATCATGTACAGTGCTGAGAACAAATTACTGTGGTGCACTAAAGAGAAAAATAGAAAAACGCTTACATGCAGATCTTTTGTGATTATATAGCCCAATACAAAGACAATAGAATAAAGCTTGGTGAACTTTTGTGACTGACTTGTGCTAGTGTGTTAGTGCTTAGTTTGATAGCTACAGTAGTTCACCAGCTAGCATTGACAGTAGTCACCAACATGTAAAGCCACATATTTTCATTCATTTGACCGTGCAGTTTTCTGCCAGGCCAGGCCAGGCCTTCAGACATACTGACACACATTCCAAGTAGTACTCCAGTAAAAAACACATTTTTATGTATTATATGGTTGTATAATGTAAATAAAAGTATACATGAGAAGTACGGATATCTTTGCACTGTGCAAGTATGTTATTCTTGTTTTTGTCTGGTTTCTCTAGAGTTTCTAAGAGCCAAAACAAAGAGACTGGTTGTTCTCACTGATGTCAAGCTGTTGATTTCTGCAACAAGACAAATTTTTCGATCTTGTAAAAGCATATAAATACCACAGATTTAAATTAATTCTGTCACAAGATAATTCAGAGCAGAGCTGGGAGTTTCTGCTGCTTTAAAAGCAGTTTAGTCAGCAATGGCCTGGTGTCTGCTTCTAGTTATCTGATACTGTATAGCTCTGCTGTTGATATGGCAACATTAATCATATAAATTCAGGGGATTTTCATACAGACTTATCTCGATGTGTGTGTATCTGTTACCATGTAAATACCTTGGTCAGAGGTGATGAGCTCAGCACAGAAAAAGTAGCTCATAAACAAGCCGAAGCCTCAGGCCATGACCGCTTCGAATACACACGAGCCAAATCAACTGCTGCAAGCCTATCTCTCTCGCTCTCTCTCTCCCTGTCTCTTTCTCTCCATCACACACACATCGACAAACAGCTGAGCTCGATTTTCAGTTGAACACATCGACTGTTGACAAGCTAATGCAATCTGGATCAAGATGGTGCAACGTGTTACTGAAATTCAAGCCCTCTCTGTTTGACGGGGGCTTGACGTCCGCTGATGAAATGTGATGCACCGCTTAATGGAGCACGTGGAGCCACGAAAGGAATCAATTTCTCCTCTTACAATTGGGTAAACACTGTAAGAACAAGAGCAGGAAATCATAACATATCCATTAGAGCGAGGGAGGTGAGGTTATAAAAAACATCTGCTGATAAAATATACAAATGAGATGTTTGGGGAAACGGAGGCTTTTTTGTCTTTAAGGGATGTCGTCAGGCCGGGTAAATATTAATGTGATGTTAAACACACAATGAAGCAATACCAGCAGGTGATAATGAGAGAAAATGGTGTGGAGAAGCTACTTTATTGAGAGATAGCTTGATCAGAACAGAAAACAGCTGGATTTCTGCTCTGGATATGTCACTTTGTGTGTGTGTGTGTGTGTGTGTGTGAATGCACCGCAGTGCACTAGGGGACTGAACTGGACGAACTGTAGGATATTTTGTGGACGTTTAAAGACACTGTGGTTGCTTTTGACTTTGAGAAGAGGCTATTTTACAGTTAGTGGTTTGGTTTAGGGTTCGGGTTTGGGGTTGGGAGCAAACGTCAAGGTAACATACAGTAGGATGCAAGGCAAGTGTGTGTGCTGGTGTATGCATGTAAAATACCATCAAAACACTGTAATGAAGATGAAGTCATTCATTTTAGGGGAATAAACACAGTTCAAGAAACTATATATCCTGATAAAACCATTCCTTAAGTACAAAACAATAGCAATAAACCAACTACAGTGTCATCCATGCATCTTTTTAAAATGTTTGATATGGTGGAAAGTGAGTAAAGATCACATATCAAAATCCTTATTGTGACCTCATTCATCCAAGAAAAATTGGTGTATATTTGTTGTCTGCACATTATCTGTCTCCTGTCAGCATAAAATGAATATTTCCACGTTTCACAACAAACTTGCACTGCACAAACAGATCTCATCTGTGCCGGAAGGCAGCTTTGAAAAGTAAATGTTGTGATATCTTTGTGACTGAGCAGCTGCCAATCATCAGCTGGCTTGAAAATTATAAACTGCATAAATCTGACAGTTCACTGTGTATAAAAGGATAACTTGGGAGACAATTTTTTCAGGAAACTAACAAGCTTGTTCGTGTGCTTTGGATGTGATTGGAGATGGTGGGTGTGTTAAAACTACCTCTAATTTGACTTTTCAGCCAACATAAATACACAATAGAATAGGAGGAGGAAAGCAACATTGGATTCATAATGTATATGTATGATTCATTAAAGCCTCTGAAAAATAGGTCAATTATTTTACAATCTGTGTTGGTTTGTGTGGGTGTGTGGTTTATATACATATTAGTATGTTTTTCTTGCAGTGTACAGTGTGCATTGTATGTCAGCACTCGTTGAATCAACTTGCTCAAGTATACAATGTATGTCAGTATTCCTTTCTGTGCTTGGAGCAAATGGCTGTGCTGCTGCACACGTGCATGCTTTTGTTTATGTACACTTTGCAGCCATGTGCTCAGGGACTCCTCACCGTCTCTCCCAAAAGCCCCCTCAGTAACCTAAACCCTCTGGCTTTGACAAAACATAATTAGACGCAATAAAAACGTGACCTACTTTTACACGATTGAAGACACAGACAAGAAGGCCAGAGCGCAGACAGGGTGTCTTTGAGGATTAACACGTATACATACACACACAAACACACTTTCCCTCCCTCTCCTGCGCTGGCTCTCCATGTAAACCTGGTAGTCTACAGACTGTTGCATCCACACACACACACACACACACACACACACACACACACACACACACACACACACACACACACACACACACACACACACACACACACATCCACCAAGCGTCTCAAATTCCCTCCCCTGCCCTCGTTTGGCCCGCATCCCACATCGCCTCACGGGACTCCCACCTCGCCGCGGCCTCAGGTCACAGCTCATTTGCAGGGGCCATCGTTGTTTCTCACTCTTTCCTTCTGCACTGTTTTGGACTAGGAGTCACACGCATGCTCATGTGTTCCCCCCCCACACTCTTGCCCTCACACTTGGACCAGAGGATGATAATTCTTATAGTCAGGTAAGTTAATTGTTTTTATTCTGTAAGTGATAAGTTAATCAGAAAATTATAAAAAGTCCTTTTATTTGATCAAATGCTGATAAATATGATTTTTCCCAGGTTTGCCTCCCACATAAGGTTATTGTAAAATATTGTGTCAGTACACTGTCATGTATGTGGGAGTCTCACTTGTAAAACAAATAAAATAACATATATTAAATCTTCCCTCACGAGGAGTGGTACAGTTGCACGTGGGAGGTTTGGAAATTACTTGCCTTAAAATCTGTCAGGGAATCAAAACACTTTAATCCATTTCTATCAGTGCACAAAGCCAAAGACAGACAAAAATGACAAGTGAAAGACATGTGGGTTTAACAAAACATCACTCTCATCCCACTCTTTCTTTTATTTGCCAGCGCATCAGATCGAAACGTGAGCCGACGTTTTCCAGAAGCTGCTGAGGCAGATTTCTGGAACTTATATGTGTCTCTTGGTGACTCATTGTAGAGGCTCATCACCTGTCTGCCCACTCAAAAGCACAAACGCACACATATGATCGCACAAAGACTAAGTAGTGCGCACACGTCTGAGGCTTTAAGTTATTTTGACCCCGCTCATTTTCCCAGGCCAGTCAGCAAGTGAAAGTGAAGCTGTCACTGCCTGGATGAGAGCTGGGGCCGTTAGCACCGTGGGTCACTGTGGGGAAAGGCCGTCTGCAAAGCCAATTAGCCTCTCAGTGCACCATAAAAACAGACCAAGCCTGCTGCTCGGGGAAAACTTTCCTGGCTCAGACTCCACATGGAGGATTTTTTCCAATACGACAATTTTGAGAGATGGGCGGTTAAAAAAAAAAAAAAAGAAGAAAGAAAGAAAGAAAGCGAGTAGAAAAAAAGCCGAAACCTAATCTACCCACTCCCAAAATATTTGCACTGCCGAGAAAAACAAAAGTGGATTTGTGTTTGAATTCATTTTTTGGTGACACTCTGAGGAGACCGGAGGGAATTGTGGACCAGACACATAATCTCTCTTTGACAAGAAAATTACTCAATGAAGCCTAAATGTTTATATACTGTATACCAGCAAAGGGAAATGCTGAAAAGACTGGTGGAGAGCTGGGAGAGGTGCAGAGACTCACCAAAAACCAAATGGCTGCAGGCAAGGTCCCAAATAAACACCTGTCAAGTGGAAAAGCAAACAGTTACATTTAAAGCTCAGTGATAACTCAGTGATTACTTTTAGCTCTGAGTGCCAAATTGCCTAATTAAAAAACAAAACAAAAACAGGGGATGTAGTGCTTGGTATAGTAAATAGTGAATCAGTGTTTACTCAGTGAGTAAACTGTATCTGATGATGATAATCATTCAGGAAAAAGCTGGTGAAAGAAACTTAGCTCTCATCCTTCCAACATATTTAACAAGGACTACCCACTGGGGTCCCTGGAGAGCACAAGAATAAACTGCTGTGAGAAACAGCCATCATAGCAAAATGTTACCTTATTTCTTCTCAAAACATTATTAGTTGTATAATTAATGTCATTTGAAAAAAAAGCATTGATATTGTTTTGGAAAGTTGGTTAATTTGCTTTTCTTTAATACAAATTGCAGCTTTTATCCTGAGTACAATCTTTCCACAAAGCCTTTAAAATGCCAGGGTGCCTCTACCTCCCTGATAGTGTGTGATACTTTAAATTAGGCCCTACGGCAAACATGAACTCAGTAAATAGTCCCATCTATTAAAACTGCATAGGTGGCATTGGCAGCTTTTGATTGGTGACCCCCATGACCCCAATGCATTGGTATTTAAAAAAAAAACAACAACACAAATTAAGACAGAAACACAAAACAATGATATAAAGTCATTAGGAAGAAACTGATTGACAAAGCCATTAAAAATTGGAATTATAGTATGAAGATCTGTGAAAAATGACAAAGTAAACATCTGGAGTTTGCAGGATACCAGTCAGTAGGATGAAGGTGGGACATTTGAGTACATTCAGTGTCAAATTCAATATGTAAATTGCATTTGAATTGCTCATGCAGGGCACTTGAGCATCCATCTATGGAGCTTGTTTGTGCATTTCTGTCAAGTTCTTGTTTTGTACACTGTAACCAACCTTGTTTGTGTTCCCTGTTTTGTTACTCGCTCCTCTCCTCCTCGGCTCCACTTAGACAACTCACCCTGCATCCATAAATGATGATTCGTGTCTTCTGTGATTACAATGTGGAAAGGTAATTGCTGTCTGTTTGCTCAAACACACTGTGGTCTTATTCAGTCCAGGCACTACGGCTAATCAAAGTAAAAAACCAGAACAGCTCGTGAACTAGCTGAGCATCTGCAGAATGGCACGTTTTACTGATACACTGAGGACAAAGATAAAACAACAAAAAAGGGGGGTTGTCTGGGGGTTGCCCACCCACACACACTGACCCACCAGCGCAGATATGCAACCTACTGTACTCTCTCTCCCACATACATAAAGGCTTTGAGACACATGGAGGCCCAGTGATGTTTTGACAACAATCGCAGCGTGATACTCAGAGCACGGCTCAGACTTTTTGCCCTCTTTATCTGACTTTTCTTTCCCACTCTCTGTGTCAGTTCGTGTCTCTCTTGCTCTCTTTCTCTTACTCACTCACTCACACACATACACACACACGTTTTCTCTCAGGTGATTCAGATCACAGTGCTTAATGTGTCACGCTTGACTTTCGCCTCAGGCTGTAGGACTACAGGGAGGGTAGGAGGTTTTCCCACACAGCATCCCAGGTTTGAACCTTCATATTTTCACTCTCCAAAAATAAAAACTTGAAGCTTCTCATCTCTATCGGCTTTTGACTAGTGCCCTATTAGTTTCCTTCTTGTTTCAACCCTCCATATCCATCAGTCTGTGTTTTGATTGGTAAATAGAGAACACAAAACAGGTGATGATAAAGCTCCTGCCATATCTGGCTTTGGACGCAAGTCACACTTATAGTATATTAATGTACAATATACTGTAGATCATATATGTGACTCTACTGTATTAGCTTGCAGTTTGGAGCTTGGGTGGCCCTGCTCGGTAATGAAACCCATCCTCCACTGAGTCAAGTTGACTACAATGGGAGCCATAATAAATGCCATTATTGCAAATTACATTTTGAGAGCACTTAAACATATTCAAATATCCCACGTCATATCTAATTCAGCATGAATCCAACATGTTCCATGTGTGCAAAACAGCTTTAACTTGTGGAGTCCAGTTTTCTCTCCAGTTGTAGTTGTAACTCACGCGTCTGTTTGAATCCAGTCTGCACAATTGAATCTATCTGAAGTACAAAAATGTGTCTGTATTGAATGTTCGCCCTTCTGTGTGTGGCTGCTCAACGTGTGCGGTGCCTGTAACTCGTGCATGCTTTCAGTTTGTACAGTAACTTGTTACTAGTCTTTTCCTTGTTCATCTAATTGCTTAATTTGTTTCAGGTGTGCTGTATAACTTACTCATACTTTATGAGCTCTCAAATAACAATTTACAGGTGGTTGGATGTTGATTCTTGTTGTCTGCTCACTGATTTTGCTGAGTGTCCAATTTAATGCATGAGAATGGGAAGAATGGGGGAAAATGTGCAGCAGTATTAATTAATTGTTTTGGCTAGGTGGGGCCAGTGGAACAAGCTGTAAATACAACACTTGGCATTTTATCACGTTAGTAAAACACTGCAGACATGGAGCAACATTAGTATTCTATTAGTCATGTTTCTGGCCACCTGATGAATGCACATCCAATATTTACTCTCTTTCTTGCACTGCTTTAGTCTTCAGCATCTCCCAAGGGAACTATATTACATCTAAGCTGCTAAATGCACCACTTTACTTACCAGCTAGTTGCTTACCTTGCTTCTCTGCTGTTTGGTGCTGGCAAGTATTATACAGATGGTTAATGTGCCACTTTTCACATTAGACATAACATAACATTATATAAACATATTCCTTTTTTCATTAGTTTTTTAAGTTGTTTTCTTCAACAGGAGACATTGGAATCATGCAAAATTAGCACTTTCTGTCAAAAATGCATCTTGCTTGCAGGCAGTTTTTAAATGTCCTGAAGCCATGTTTGCCCTCGGATGATCTGGCCCAGAGTATTTTGTGCACAACCAGTGCCTAACAATCACACCTTAATGGGCCACCCAGGGGTGTTAAATTGGCCCAGAACTCATAGGCCCCCCTGGGCCATCCGGTCCAGCACAGAAGCCCTGCTGGAGATCCCTTTCCTCCTGTCAAAATCTTTGCAACAGATCTGCCAGAGATCCACTCACATAGCCAGATGAAAGTCTGCTACTGGTAAGTAGGCCATAAAACCACAGGAAGGAGGGGAAAAAAGAGAAAGGGCCTTGGTATCCCGTGCCAAAATACAACCACCCTCCCCTCCCTCTCTCCCCATGCTTCCACTGTCCACACACCCAGTGCATCCTCCCTGTGCAGCGCCCCAACCCTACCTTACATCCAAATGGGTCAGGAAGCCATTTGACGGTGGGGCACCCCTGTGGTAACTGTGCTGGAGTGCAGGGTGGTACGGACCTGTAAAGCAGGAAGAAGAGAGGGGATTCAGATTGTTAGGTGAGCTGCAGGGTGTCAGCTAGGTGTCACCGTAATTACCCTCCATCATCACCCCACCCAGGAGAATCCAGGCCTTTCGACTTAGCAATTGAATAAAGATGTGTGTGTGTGGGGTGTGTGGATTTACAGAGCCAAAAAGGAAGCTCCCGACAGCTGTTCCTCTCATCGCCTTTAACTGACGAGGGAAAGCAACCTCTCTCTCTCTCAATTCTGTGTTTCTGTCTCTCTCTTCTTCGTCTTTCCTCCCCCATCTTCCTCCTCCATGTCATCAGAGTGGATCCAACCAGCGATCCTTGACCTGTTATTCAGTGAAGAAAAGGATGTTTCTGATGAAGGGGGCGCAATTCCGGTGTGTGTATTGTGGCTTATTTTCAGGAAACGTGTGTGCTTGTGCATGTGCCTCGTCTGTATCATATATCATCATCATTTCCCCTGGCTACTAGACTCCTGGGCTGCATCAAGGATAATTACAGCACCATTGATTGTCATGGTGGACCTATAACTGTATTTCCTGTCACAGTTGTTAGGTTTAGAATTACACCACACAGGAGACCCCTCAAACTCAACCCCTTCAAACACTAAAGTGCAGCCATTCCCCCTGTTTTGCATTTGTGCTACTTGAGAAGACTCTTTGACTCAATCTAAACCCGATCTGTGTGTGGACAATTCCTTTTCCTTCACTCCCTGGCAGTCGGGTATGAATTGCAGAATAAAAAGAGCTTGGCCAGAACAGAATCTGTGGGATGTGAGTTATACCAAATGAAACGCTGAGGCTGCAGACTTAGGTCTTTAATGCTGTCACTCTTTATCTCAGCCTTTACTATGGCTGGATATTTGCAATAAGTACATTAGTCAGTTCACTGACGTTGAATAACAGGTTACCCTGCGTCAGTTTCCCGGTTATTAGAGAGCTGTTATTTCCGGTGGTACCACTTTCTCTGACATCATTTACCGGACTGGGTGCACAGTTCCAGTAGGCCGATGTTAAGAGCAGGGGGCTGGCATTGGGGCTACTGAGCGACCTCTGCCAAGAAGTACACACTAGTGAGGTGGAGGGCTGTCAACACTTTGACTGGTTTGAGCTCGCTCAGGAGCCAGTGGCACAGTAGAGGTACCGTTAGAGAAACCAAATGTTTATTTGCGAGGTTATCTTCAGGCACTGCACGACGAGTGATTAAGTGATTGTTGACTAACCTCTTAAGTCATCGGTTATATGCCAGATCATCAGGGTTGAAACTTAGGCCATTGTCATTAGTCCAGTTACCTACAGCGTTGTTGTTGTTATTGTCAACAAAGATCTGAATCTTGTTGAGTTTTCATGGCTCCATTGTTGGGTTGTGGTGCAGATAAGCCACACATGGAAACTATTTCTGCCTATCTCCCTGCATAAGCCTGGTTCCTGTATCTAGATTGTGTAGCAGGGTGTTCATTTTTAGCGCTAAGCAGGAGTGCAGAGCATTGGTGGAGAACCACATTTCCTTTGAAACATCTGCAGTTAAACACATGGACTGTCGATATAAACAGCCTCGATAAGCCATCATAATGTTGGTGTCCTGTAGAAATGTTATGGGTTATTATAAAATTTCTTAAACTGCCTCCATGCTTTTAACGGGGATCAGAAACATTATTTTTTGACTAATTGACAGGAAAGTTCAACTCAAGCTGAAAATGACTGTGATTAAGGAAATAAATGAAGAAAATCATTTCATAAGATGTGAAAATATCCCATTACTTTTATTAATTTGAAGTCCTGCAGCCAAGCACTTTGGCTTTCTTTGACTCTTGACTTGCACACAAGCCAAACAAGTAGCATAAGCGTTGTAAAAGTTGTGGTTCAAGGCACTAACAGTATGCCTCAGGCGCTGAATTGAAAACTGGGCACAAGTTGTGGTTCTCTATGCTTGTCTATGATTCGGACTAACGGATCAATACAATAATTATTTAGTTCAACTCTGAAGGTTACAGAGTGAAATGCCCGTCCACTTATTGAGTAAAATTCCTACTCAAGGCCATTTTCATACTCATCATAAACACTTCAAACATGCTTTTTAAAGTGGGGCATTGGCTTTACTCAAAACTTACTAAATACGCAACTTTGCATGCTACTGAAATGCTTTGCTGTCTGTTTTCAAGCTCCTGAAAGACTTTCACTTTTGATAAAATCTGAAAGTTTTATGATTTCATAAGCAGGGAAACATCTCAGATTTCAGACTTTTTAGAGCAGAAGCCTTTTGATCTCCAGACTTCTGCCATCTACTCCAAGAGCACTGATCAGCTGGAGGGAGATTTTTATCCAAACAGAAAGTTGACCTCTTTTTGGAGACTTGGGGTTTCTACCTGCTGCTGCTGTTGCTTCTGTGGACTGAGAGCTAACCTGCAGATCAGAGAAGCTTTCAACACCCACAGTGGGAATTGCTGAATACCCTGTTCACTTCAATTTATTCCAGCGCCAGACTTCTGTCCTGTCCTCTTCAGATATATTCTATTAATTTCTGTTCTATTTTTATTCTGTTCTTTTCTATATTTGTGCCTTTGTATGAATTAATCAGTTCTGGAAAAACAGGAAGGAAACTTGAATATGTCATACCCTGGATATCATATGTTATAGAACAACAGATTACCTTGCCTCATCATGTGAGGAAGTTGTATGTGATGCTTCCTTTAAACACTCCCTGACTTCCTCCCCATAGATCACAAGTGAATGACTAACTTCTGCTTCGGCACGTGATGCAGGAAGCTTGTTGTTCTGGGACACCCAGGCGGCACGGTGAAGGCCGTGAAAAGCTTTTGCAGATGTGACGTGTCAGGTGGAGTCCAAGCTGACCTTGATTCTTCCCGGCATTACCGTGACCAGTTGTGGAAGGGCATGGGCGTGTGTGGAGAACCGGGAAGTGAACCTTTATGGGGCGGACGTAAAATCAGTGGGAAACGGGGTCAGGAAGTCCATCACAATAGCTGAAAGTGCTGGACGGAAATGTGGGCACCGCGCTGTGACTCAGCGAAAAATCAGCTGCAGTGATTGAGAAATGCTTCAATTTAAAATGGGACAGTGGGCTCATTCAGAATTTGTGGCCTTTCAAGATTATAATGAAGACTATCTTTCATAAGGAAGCTGCACTCCATTTGATGAGCTTATCTTCCTTCTGAATGCCTTTTTAAGGTAATGTTGCTCAAATGACATTTACTTTGATTCCTTAAAACTTCAAAGCACAAGTTGGAGGTCCTCCGAGTTTCAGTCACAGATTTCAGACATTCAGAGCTCCAGAGCTTAGGTGGAGTGAAAGACGATCCATTTGATGTATGAGATTTGGTTAGTTGAGGAAATTAACCTGCTGAGGAGCTCCCTTGATCTGCTGCTTCTACTTCAGCCTGTAATGAGTCTTGGCAATATGAGAGTTCTGTGTCAGAGTGGAAGACAAGGTCAGGCCGTGGAGATTGTTTCGCGATCCCCCCCTCGTATTAATGTCACGTGCAAACTTGAAAATTACACTACTCTGTGTATTTCGATCCATATATTTCACCCTAACATATGGACTATGGGGGGAGGTATCCGGGGTGGAGATGGTGAGATAGGGAGCGATGGAACAGGAAGGAGAAAGAGTCCGACAGGAATCAAGAGTCTGGGAAAGGTCTGTGTGACTGGTCATGCTCTGGAGTGAAGGTAGATCCTCACATTTGCCCTTTTTGGCTTTTGATGTCAAGTTCACAACCCCATTCTGTCATTAGTGTGGATGTCAGAGGGCCTATTGGGGTTCATGGTCATTAGGTCAGAAACCTGTGGGTGACTGACTCTAATGCAGAAGCCACAAATGCAGTTTGGCTTGGGAAAAAAGTTTGAGCAGTCCAACTCTGTATCCAACTGTGTGTGTGTGTGTGTGTGTGTGTGTGTGAGAGAGAGACAGAGAGAAAGACAGACACATCAGGAAAGCATGCACAGCACACACTCTTGGAAGGAGCCTTGATGTAAAGCAAATCAGCCAGATCAGGGTCCCATTTTAGCCCAGTCACGGTACACAGATAAATCAATCTTCATCAGTATGGCACAGATGATGGGGGAATCGCAAGAGCAGAACTGGAGATGATCGCCTGCTGCAGTGGTTTGCTCTTTCTTTGATGAGTTGACAACATGCTTAGTGTTGCTCCAAGGTTCGGGCACTGGGTTCATCAAGTCTGGATAAATACAACAAAAACAACAGACATCCCACCATCTGTTAAGTTTGATGGTGAAGGGGAAAGCCACTGAATTGGCTACAGCTCAAAAGCATTATTTAATTTAACAGAAAAATCTAAATTAGTGACAGATATCTACCTACACCTAACAGTTATTGCTGGCTTTTTAGCACTTGTTGCATCATGCACGCTTTAATGTTGACATCAGTGTCTGAAGTCGCACAAGAGCTGAAGAACTGATTAGATGGAAAGTGGGTCACCTGGCCAGTTGCCACTGAAGTCAAGCTAAGCCAGGCCCTCATCTCCATCACCTGGCTGTTTGGATTGAGTTTACATAGTCATGGCCTGCAGAAGACCCCCGCACAGGTTGGGAGGGTAGGAGAGAGGGAGAGCTTTTCTTGAACCGTGAAGGAAACGCTGAATTGGACTTTCGCACTGAACTAATTTAAGAGAGCCCTGTTGTTTTAACACCACAAGGCCCTGGACTGTTTGGGAGGAAGAAAAAAAAAGAGAGGCAGACAGAGAGATTCTTAACCCACTGCCCTTGGGATACCAGTCTGCATTCCTGCTGTTGGCTTGACCACAGCAGGACCCCTGCAGTGGGCCGAGTGTGAGTAGACTCTCATCTGAGAGGCTCCTGTTGCACTGTGTGTGCATTTCACTGTGTTTATTTAAGAGTTTAATAGCATTAAAAGTACTAAAATTATATTTTCACCCGCTTGTTCTTATTCCCATTTTTATATTGCCATAGAAGGTGCTACTTTTAAAAAAAATGTTTTTTTAAAGTAGCACACATTTTTTTGTTATGACATTCGACTGAAGTGAAAAAGAGGAATGCAATACAAGTTAATGGGAAAATACTTGAATAAATAAATTTTTTGAATACACAATCACACTGCAGGACCTATTTCTTCTTGTTATTGGTTAATTTCCAGCGATGAAGATGCAGCATAGGCATTTTGATGCCACAAACCGCTAACTGCTAACACTCCACTCCAGAAAGCCTAACAAATAATGAAGAAAAGGAGATGTAGACAAAAACAATCTCCTCTTTGTCTGCCCACTCATACCATGTGTGGGCAGACAAATTTGGACATAAAAACAAGCAAAAAACAATCTTAGATCCACCTTAGGCAGCAAAAAATGCATTCGTGCTTTCTAATTTGATTATGAAAATATTTCAAAAATGTATTTCTGTAAATAGTGCACCATTTTTAGTTGAATACTTGTTAGTCATGCTAGCTGGGCTTAAGGGATGGTAATGTTGACCGGGTTAGTCAACCACTTTAGTCACAAATTTGCAGGCATTTATGTTGTGTACAGAATGAATGTTATGTTGTGTACAGAATGAATTCTAATAACTTTTTGAGTGCCATGATCTGGTCAAAATGTCAATTTGCCCAATACTTTATGTTTGGTGCTAATTGGGAGACATTAGCATGCAATGGTAATTGTAAGCATATTTGCCATGTTGATGTTAGCATTGGTTTAATAGTTTAACTGACAGATGGTCGGATAGCTTTAGCAAGTTAACCAAGAGATACCTACATATATAGATAAATAGATGGTGAATCTAGAGGCTCCTGCTGCCTGCTGAGCTCGTCAGTGATTCAGTGGGCTTGTGGATTTTCCCACAGGAAGGAAGCTTGACATGCTATTAGGCTTCTGTGACCTGTTGGTGCTTCTTACTGTGTGGGAGCAACAGATTCGTGGAAGCTGCCACACACACAAATTCACGTGCACATGCAAAAACCCGCCACGACTCAATTCACTTTTCAAACCTGTTGCTAAATTGTTATTATTCTTAATCTTTTCTTGTTGTGTGCTCCAAAGCATGTTGGCACAAATGCCCCTGTTCAGTAAAACAAGGACGAGTGGTTTTGTCACATTGTAAAGTCATCAGAAGGTGGGCGAAGCAGCAGGGCTCCACGGCTGGCTTCCATGTCTTACTCAGTTCCACTGGCTTGTTATGACTCTAACAGTCACATCCTACACACTCACCCCATGGGGAGAGATGTAGAAAAGCAGAGACGGAGAAAAACAGAATGAGAAATTTTGAGGTTTAGATACACTACTGGGGAAAGAGTAACATATACAAACGTGAGATGGTGATGGAAATGGATCTGGTGTGCATGTGAAGTTTTTGACCTTCCAAAGAGTTGATGACAGATGAGTGACAGATTAGGCTTATGCATGCCTGAGACTTCACTATGAAAGGTCAGGGTTCACTACCTTTTCAACTAAACCTTTTACCTTTCCTGAGGTAACTGACACCACTATTAAGTTTATGTACTCTCATCAGAAAGAGCCTTTAAACAAAATGAATATAGTCCATTTCAATGCAAAATCAAAGCAGTCTAAAGTGGCTACAAGCTGCTTGAACAATGGGCAGCTCCATCAATTTGCTATAAAATGAAACATCCTTTATTGCACCATTGTAGCGGCCAACACATTTTCAGCTAATGGCCAGCTATAAAAATGTTTTATACATCTATGCTTTTAATTGCCTGCCGGCGTCAAGTGTTGAATGAAACAATTTAGCCTTTTGCACGGAACCAAGTATGGTGTGGCAGCCATGTATAACCATTTATTGTTGTATAAAACGTGTTTTTAACTTTCATGGTAGTTAATAGTGGTGACTGTGGTATCGCTAACAGGTAAACAGTGTCTCGCTGCAGTCATTCTAAACGCTGTAGTTATTTCAGCTTTTATGGAAGCAGCTGCAGCATCTGAACTATGGATATCTTTGCTTTGGATTTGAATGTATTGATGAAAATGAAACAGCTCAAAATTGATGCATAAAAATCAATTGGCCTCCTTTGGCACACGTGAGTGTTCCCAGTCCAGTTCACGAAACTTCCTTAACTGCACAAACCTGTCCTTAATTGCTCATTTCATCCTGATGACTCCCACCTGTTCATGAGGTGAGGAGATTGGATCATGTGACTAATCAATGCCCCCAAGGTGCTACATATATAGCTCCCTGTCCCCCTCCATCTGTTTCATTTGCCAAAATGCCACCCAAGAGTTAGAAGAACTTCACACTGTGACACATTGAGTTCTGTTGCTGGATATCAGTAAACAAAAACATCATCAGTTTCATTTGTATGTAAAAGAAAAAAAACTTCACAGGAAAATGGCAAACTGTGATGATGATGATATGGAGAAAAGGATATTAACAGAGTTTATTTATTTCATTAAGTGTCCCCCCCCCCCCCCCCCCCCCCCACCCCCGTGGTCAAAGGCACAACTAATAAATTTCTTTTCATACCTAAGAAGAGAAAATTAAATATATGAACATGTTTTTGAGGGTTAAGTGGATTCACAATGGTTTATGGAAGACATTCACAAGATATCATCCTGCTTATTGTGTCAGATCAGAAAATGGGGCAAAGGGCAAATCTAAACTGTACACTTTTGATTCTGAGGACTTTTTGCCACATGAAACAGGTGTACAGGTTCATCTGGCAGTATTCAACTCTACAAACTTTCAGCCAAACTATTTAAGTGTAGGTTCTACAAGGATACAGTATTTCTAAGCTACCTTATTTTCAAGGTTCAGCTAAAAAAAAGAGAAGGTAATGCACTCAAGTTTGAACAACAGAAGGAGCTGGTTCACCATAAGAGACTGTTGGGCAACACCCACAGAAAAGCCTTGACTCATCACTGAGCTGATATCCACATGTGGCTTAATGGTGTGATGTTTAGCAGGCAACTAAGTCAGTTAATTAGCAAGTCTAAGCATCATAAACCCTAGTCTGGTGGTTGCTTTTGTCGCGACCTACACACTGGAAACCGCCACATCCTTCACGAAGATGTAATTATGCAAGGACAGAATTATGCCCTCGAACACTGGCTGTATCAAACCTCTAAAACGCCATCTGGTTTTAAAGCGATCTCTCAGTTGAGGACAGGGACATTGAAATTGCATTCACTGTCTTGTGAGGATAGTCGCTGATTCATGAAATAGGTTCATAAAACTGGAAACAATTGCAAACTACATTCATAGACACAGTCAAAATGAGGCCAGTGAAAATCTGCGGAGCCTCGTGACACAGCTCTGAGGGACCATATCTCATAAAACACGACTGCTGTAGCAAGGAGTCATCAAAACGTGCTGCGTGATGCTTTGATGGGTTTTCTCAGCTTGACATAGGATGTGAAGCTGATGTGAATGTCTTTGAGTTGCTTAATTGAAGTTGTGACAGCAGGTCTGAAAGAATTCTGTGTGTGTCTGCTTGATTAAAGTTAGTGGACAAAAGTAAGTGGAGCTGCTTGAGCAATCTTGGTATTTTAAAGTGAAATAATGCAAAAATGTAGCTAAATTGCTCAGATGGAAAATGCTACTTTGTAAATGCTTTTTGGACACAATGTGTTTTATGTGTATAAATGAGGAAAAAGTACTTAAAAGATAATAAAATAACCCCTAAATGCTTTACTGTGCAGTTTTTCTGTTCCTCCAGATGTTCTCCTGACTTTCTCTAGGGGGCAGTATGGTTTCATCTCTTTTGCTGGAGCTGCCTCATGGCCTGTAGCTGCTCTCACATTACAGTCTCTGACACTAAGCCTCAGCAGAAGGCTCCTTCCAGAGCTGGGCCCTGCTGTTTATGCCAAATGCCAGAGTTAAGCAACTAACATCTAGATTACAGTGCAGATTTTTGAAAATATCCATGAAGTTAAAAAAACCCAAAACAAAACAATCCTCAATAAAACCCAAACACAGATTTCAGAGACTCCATTAATATGATGCTTTCAGTCCTGGAACAGTGAACCACTTGGCCATCTTTCTCTGTTTTTGATTTCGTATTTGTTCCTGCAACCCAGAGCAGATTAAATATGCCAAAATGGCATCTTTCCTTGCCAGGTCTCTCGGTCATTTGATGTTCCTCCACTAGATCTGCCGGCAGGTGAATACAGCTGCTGTTTTCCTGGACCTTCATCCTGCACAGCACCAGAGGCAGAAGTTAAAGCCACAGCCTGTACAGGCGAAGTCAACCACCAACATGAGACGAATGAAATATTTAAATTTCAATTACATTTAGTACTTGTAGTGCATTTTCTTCGCAAAGGTGCTTTATGATCATTGTGCAAGTGACCTATAACCATCTCTATAAAGCATAGAGAATGCATGAATGCTAAATGCAATGCAGCCAAAAGACTTGCATGTTATTTACTGCAGGTCTGTTTATGGTAAATTTGGGATTAAGTGTTTCCAACTCTTTCCAAGTTCCAAGTCCTCTTCATGTCAGACACATTTGAAACATGCAAGAAAAATGTAGTTTGAAAAATTTCTCAGGTTGCAATCAACCAAATATTATAGTTAGCATGTGAGATAGTTAGCAAGTTTGAGATAAACAGTGACAGAGAGAGAAAAAGAGGGAGAGGTTGGGGGAGGTGGAGGTGGTGGGGGCTGACAGAGAAAGACAGGCCTATGCTCTGTCCACAGTTCCCCAGTGCCTCTTCCGAGAAATGGACAGAGAAGAGAGGGAGGGGGCTGTGTGTGTGTGTGTGTGTGTGTGTGTGTGTGTGTGGAGAAGTGGGACTAAGCTGACACATGGACAATGTCAAGATATGCAAGCTGTAAGCCCTAAAAGTGTCTGCAACACAGGATCAATGGAAAGAAAAAAGCAAGCAAAGCAAAATTTCTGCTGTCAGTCAGAACTGATAATGAACCGATGACTGATTTTGCAAATGTTAATCAGATTTCATACAGTAGCTGATGCTGTTAAATGCTATTGATGACTCTGTGGTAAACTTAATTGTGTTTATACCATGATGTGCTCAATTTAATCTTCATTGCTTCTAGTGAGTGTGTGATGTTGTTCTGATAGCATTTACAGACACAAACCACACTGGTCATTACACTGAATTGTATTGCATATCTGTAGCTATGTTGATTTTATCTGGACTGACATTTACAGTTGAAACTTTGTCTACTTGTGTATCTATACACAATAGATACAGCTGACTTTTCAATATTGTTTCCATATGTATGTAGGCTTGCTGCCACATTCCTAATAAATAAAAGTGGAGATAATCCATTTTTTGGTTTGACGTCTGCTGTTGGGAAGTTGAAACTTACACCCATGTTTCTCAATTCCCACATCAGCAACAACACTATTAAAAAAAACATGACTTTTTGTTAAATACAGGTGTAAAAAGGCCAAAATATGTTCCAATAATTTCCCGAAATATGCCCACAGTTCTTGCATAAGATGAGCTCAGTGGTAGTATTTTTGGTTTATCTGACAGTGGCAACCCACAAGTAATACTAAAGCCTAATCATACTGGAAACTTATTTTCATTTCAGCAAATATTTCGTAAGTGAAGTCCTCACATTCCTGTAACCGCGATGACTTAATTCAAAACTGAATTATGAAAATATTGTCAGTGAGACTCCATTGCACATTATAAAAGGATCACTCTGCAGAGCAAATACGCATTTCACAACTCTTGCACAACACCTGTACAAATCTCATTTAAAATGATTACTCTATTGAGAATAATTGTAGTTTCTGTGCTTTGTGTGGTATATTGGCCGAGTCTATGGGGAAACATTTAGTCTCCCTGAGGGGGATTCATAATTTTACTGGCAGCATGAAATATCCTGTGCTGCACTACACCTGTAAGCTGTCGATGTGAAGTTAACATTTCTACACTTGTGCGCCCACGCACTCATGCACAGATGTTTATTAACTTTTACTCTGTACGGGATCCATATGTGCAAATGTGTTGTGGTAGTGCGGACGTGTCAGGCGCTGATCAGGGGGACATGTGGCTGGATTTACTCGTATATTGACATTCAAGTATGTGTGTTTTTCAATGTCAGTCACCTCGCTTTTGTGTTTTCATAATATGCACCTGGTTCAGTGTCCATCTGTTGCTCACGCTGGTGAAAAACACCACCGACCACGCTGATTATTTCGCCCCTCACTCTGTACGTCTGTCGAAACTGCGAGCCCGCAGTGGTGAATTATCCCACCATTGCCCGCCTGCTTTCCAAAAGGGCAGATTTTGTTATGTAACAAAGCCAAGAGCATCATGGAAAACCTATTGCTGTTCCCAGTCCTGTTCCTAATCCTCCCTGCAGTTGGCCTTAAGCCCCTTTAGCCCCGTTGACAGCAGTCAGCCAGGGGTTGTCATTAGGATGAAAGCTGGGGGACTCACCTGGTTACACAGCTGTCTGTTAGGGAGAAGGCATGATTACAGAGCGGAGCCGGTCCTCCCACCTTCGCTAGCGTGGACCAACACGCTTTTCAAGGAGACCGAATGAACCTGAGATGAGAAGGCTGGGTCAGCTGGGACACAGTTATTGTTGTTGTTTTGCTGATGTTGTTGCTTTTTGGGTAATGATTGCAACTTTTCAACAGATGTTACCTGCACTGTTTGAGCTTCCTTTTATAGGCCTTCGCTGCTTTGCTATTTCAGAACACAGCATTATGTATCAGTGATCACTGGACTTGAACCTGATACCTTTCATCTTAGACCTCAGATGTCTTCCCAGCCTCTTTACTGCCTGGGTTTGCATTGAATCTCTAGCAGACTGACACTGAGATTGCTTGACCTCTGTTCTTCGTGCTCTGAAGAGAATTCGCTAACAGCAAAGTTGGAGCAGTCAGAGTCCACTGAGTTCAAAGTAGTTGTAAAAAATGAGCTTCCAGAAGAAAAGAAACCTCTAAACTCTGCTTGCAAACCTCAGATATTACATAAAAATGCATCAGTCATCTGCTGTCTTGAGTGCGGCGCGGTTATCCATTGTGGTTCACTTTAAAAAACCCAAAAGCCGAATAACGCAAGCTTCATTAGTAATGGCAGGTGAAATAATATCAAAAATCAAATCCGTTTTGGTTGTTGTTGTTGCTTAAGCAGACAATTTTGTAACTTTGCAAGCCCAATTTAGTGGGAAGTCAAACGTTTCTTAGTAATACGTCGTATATTCAACTGTTTATTCTTTTAACACAAAAAAGGAGATCTGGGTTGTTAGCATGAAACACCATAGCTGAACATACAAGGAAAAGACCATCACTTACCGTCACAGTACTGGACGCTGACTAACAAGTGATTTCTGGGAAGTGCAAAGCAAAACATCACAGTTGTAAACATGGAGCTTACCACTTAATAAAACACATAAACTTTCTGTGTTAAATAGAACTGCAACAGCAATATTCAAGATTGGTTTCTGATGCAAGTCACAAAACACAGGCCTTTCAGCTGATTGGTAACACAACAAAGTCACTGTCTGATTTGGAAATGGCAAACAGGCCTACATCAGTGAAGGCAGAGTGGGTCGTCCACTAATCTGAGGGTCAGTGGTTTGATCCTCAACTCCTCCTTTCTCCATGTTGAAGTGTCCTTGGGCAAGAGACGGAACCCCAAATATCTCTGGATGGTTGCACCAGCATCCTGTGTGGTAGCTTGCCACCATCAGTGTGTGTGTGTGTGTGTGTGTGTGTGTGTGTGTGTGTGTCTGAATGGGTGAGTGAACACCAGAAACATGGTAAAACGCTTTGTATATAAGCACTATATAAATGCAGCCATTTACCATTTTTACAATTTAAACACACGCCTGGTCATAAAATCTTCATCCCAAAGGAACACAACACACACAGTGGTACATCCTGAATATAAGAGTTATTTGGCACGTGGACGAGAGCGATTTGGCGCTTTTACCTCTGTTGACGTGGGCAGGCGCTGTTGAGAAGGGTCCCCGTGGCCCCATGGGAAAACCCTCTTGACGTCAAACAGCGATCCAAGCCCACAGATAGTGTTTTCATACGAGCTGCCTGGGTTTGAGTTACAGTAAAGAAGGGGAAATTGCAACCACAGATTTAAGAGGAGAGGAGCTTGAACTTCAGCCTGGAAGCCACTCTCCATTTCCCTCTTTTCTCCTCCATCAGATCAGAGCCCATTGCCCTTGCTTGTACTTACATAGAGAATAACCCTCACTGTCCTTTTCTCTGTGCTCTTTTTGTCCCTTTAAAAAAAAAAAAAAAAAAAAAAAAAAAGGCTCAGTTCTACCTTTGTTAGTGTTCGTCTTTTTTATCTGCAGATGTTGCTCTTACTTGGACAGGCTTTTTATTTTCTCCCATTTTCATGTCTACCTCTTTTTGTTTAACCTGTTGCTGCCCTGTCTTTTGCTAATTTTCTCCTTTGCATTCCCATTTTTTAAACCTATTGCCCTTGTTTTCCTTCATGTTAAAACTTGATTTAATTTTTTCTTTCTTTGAAAAGCACTACAAAAAAGTGTTTTTACCTTTAAAAAAAAAATGCTTTTGACATAAATTTCAGTTGATTCACTAAAAGGCATACTAAGCATGATATGTCAGTTGCTGTTAACACAACATTCAAAGTTGGCCGCACTTCCCTAGTTTAAAAACCAGAGTGAACTGAGAGCATGAGCGAGAGAGAGGTCGAGTGAGCTAGAGAGTGAATGAAGAAAGGGAGCGATAGTATGTATAGATTGCCAGATTTCCAGATTTTGTGTAAATGCAGCTGAAGGGCATGCTGCTTTGCATGTGTGTTTGTGCAGCAGTCAGACACACAAAACCTATTCTCTTTATACATCAATGACACAGATAGAGAGCAGAGGAGAGACAGAGACAGCAATGTGTCCTGTTTGTTATGCTACAAGTACTGACTTTACATCCTGGGCAATGTAACTGACTGGGGGCTACACACCCACTGGCCAAAGGTTGACATAGAGAAACATCCAAAACACTGCAAAATAAGAACATTTGAAAATACAGGCAGCGATAGGGTCTCTGTGGATACATACACCGCCACACACTTCTACTGGGTCATAAATGATGATTGAGAAGGAGTATTTTTGTATAAGTCTATACATTGTTTTTTAATGAAAATTCTGCATAGTATGCCTTTTAATTTGGCTATTTCCCTCTCCACTCCCCCCTGGCTCCTTGCTTCCCTCCAGGTGGATATTCTAAAGGTGGCATATCCAAGCGGTGACAACTCCAGCTGTTTCTTCTGAGATGTGGCGGTGAAGCATCCACGGAGCTTGAGTCGGCTTGAGGGTGTGAAGCAGTGGCCAGCTGTTACCTCCCCTCCCTCTCTGTCCCTCTTGCAAAAACACATGCATAAATACAGATGTGGATGCACAAACACACACACATACAGATGCACATGTGCACGCTAACATACACTTATGTATGAGTACACTTACGCTAGATTAATACACACATGAACGATTGTGCTCGTGTTTGTGTGTATTTATGACTTCCGCAGTGCAAATGTTTGATTACAGATTGTACAACAGAGACAACCACAAATAGATGGTTTTTGTGTGTTAGTGGGTCTGCAGAATACAGTATTTAAACTACAGTCCTGACTGAAAGATGAGGTTCAACCACATCTAATAATGGTCCACGGATGGTGCGGATCATCACTTTCTTCACTTTAAACCTGCAGCGCCCTACTTTCAAAACTGAAGCCTTGATGTGTACCGGTCATAAAACAACACTGAGGTTCAAACAGCAGGAAGAAGACTAAGTAACAGTTTGTTAGTGTGATGCAGCTTTGGCATAAACACAGGGGAGAATTGACCGATAGCAGTGGTTTTTTAACCATTTACCCTATTTCCTCAAATAAAAGACAATTAAAAGCTAAGTCTCTGATAATGACCGCGGGTGTGGTCAACAGAAACAAATAAAGCCCAGCCCCAAAAACAACTCCTGGTGCCTGTTACATGATGAGCATGCCAGTTAAGCATAAATAGTAGTAACATGGAAATAACTCCAGTTTTATGAGTACATGTGTAGCCTTCTAACCCACTGTCACAGAGAAGGGAGGGGGACAGTGATTCAATATGGTTTAAATACCGAGATAACGGCACATATTTTAATAATAATGACAGCAGTAACACTACATGAGTATGGGTAACAAGGGTATCTTGGCTAAGCTGTGGAGCATACATCCATGAGCATGGTGCATTTATGCTAAAGCTAAGTGGTGCACTGCCAAAACGGGTGGAATTTAGATGCTACAATTATTGTACCACATGTCAGATTAAATGGATTACCAGTAATGCAGTAACAAAAATTGAACAGAGAAAACAAAAGCAGATCAGAAAACAAGGAGGCTTCATACTAAAATATGATATGATAAAATATATAATACAAGCAAGAAAGAAGCAGTCAGATGATCATTCCTGCAATACACAAGTCAAAAGTGTAGCCAGATTATCTCAACCTCTTTTATTTGGGAATAAAACTAAAACAGCAAAACTGAAATGTTAGGGATAATCACTAGGTATTACCATGCCTAGTGATTATCCCTTATTATCAAGATTGAAGCAGGAAGTTGGTCTGTAAATTTTGATGGATGTTTGCAACCAACAGTTGTGTTACAGTTTTACCATTCCCTTTCGTTTGGCTGAGCTCAGTGGCTTGTTTTGAATCTGTATGACTGCAATGATGGCACATGTCCAGTTATGTTTATAATAAATCTAAACATGTTGAATTACGTGTTGAATGTATTTTCTTCCTCAGAGAACATTTGAAAAGTCATATATCTGAAGAGTGTCATCCACATTGTTATATATTTAGAAAGGTTGAGTTTTTAAAAAGGTCCTGGTGCACATGCATGAAAAAAATTAAAACAGGGACTCACTTCTATCTCCACATGGACAATGCATTATAAAATAAAACATCACACCCATGACATGCTTTGAACTTGAAGTGTCATATTTGCGACTGACCAACAATTATTACTGATCTCTCCTTATTGAACTGACTGTCAAACACATAACATGAATAGTTATTGATTTTGTTATTTCAATGTTTTTCAGTGCAATCCATTCACTCATCACAATGACAGTAAATAATACTTTTAATCTTCAGCAGTCGTCTAATTGGCAGGTTTTTAATCGCAGTGATGAAATTCCACCTCGAGTCAACACAAAGCTCTTTTCAGGCCCAGACCATATTGCATGTAGAGCTCCTATGGTTAATGCAAAACCAATAAATCCTCTACTGTCTTTAGCACAGATCGCTCACTCAACCTCTCACGTTTCACAATTGATTCTTTTATTCTTTTTGCACTCTGCTTTCCCACAATGAAACTCAACTGAGGCCAGCTAAGAGCATGGCCATCTGTAACAACAAATAGCAGAAGCCTGCTTTCTGCCAGTTGCCCATTTTCTTGCTGGCGTGTGCTTGTTTTCTCTCTCGCCCGCTCCTTCTCAGTTCGTTGAAATTTAGTTGCCCGCCGTTTATTTTACAGCACTTTGCCAGGAATGTACGTTGGGGTGGGGGGGCACGCACCAAAAATTGCCATTGAAATTCAGCAAAATAACATTTGGCTTCTTTACCAAAGGGGATTGGAGGGGCAAGGTGAAGGCTTGACAAAGGTAATTTGCAATGAGGTTTAAATTTCATCTGCAAAATCTCCATTCTGTGTGCATGTGTGCAGTGGGGGAGGGGGTCAAGTAATGGCCAAAAAGGTGAGCACAGGCCAAAGTAAACACACCTTTTTACAATAGACCCCCTTACTAGTGCTGGCTGGCAGGAGAAACTGCTGGTATAGCTGAGGCTCAGGAAGTGCTTCTCATGTGTCGCGGGGGGTTAATTGTGTTTTGATGTTATCTTAGAAACAAGACCCCCCATAAACCCCTTCAACGTTCCCCTAAAGCCCCGTAGACTGCTGCTACACACCTGGACAAACACAACAATATGAAATTATGAATTACGACTGGATACACACAGCAGTGTAGCTTGTAACTGTGTCCATATTCTATCCAAGTCATGAGCATTATACCCAAGGCCACACATTACGCACAGTTCTTTCAATGGACATACCAAATATCTTCTGTTTGTACAAAATCAGCGTTTAGCAGATTCTACTTTTTATTTCCACATCCACAGCTCTACCTGGACCTGTGCCGCCTCTCAGCGGGAATGTGCTCCAGTCATAATGATGGCCTCTGTGTGTGGCGTGTTAAGACAGCCGGCGAAAGGGGAAATTGCTGCTCTTGCACCTTGCATTCTTGGGCCGGGCGTCGGGGGCCTGGCCGCTGCTTTCTGCGGCTCCCTGGATCGGAAGCTCGCCCTCAACAATGACTGCTGCCGGCCCGGTTGCGTGTGGTGGGGAAATTTCAGACGAACGGAGTGTTATTCTGAGAGGAAAGAACCTTGTGTGCAAAGTCAGTGGGCAGGGTTTGACGACTGGTGAATTATCCAGAGGAATCATTTATTTGAGATCTGCTCTGATTGTTGAAGGCAGCAGATTGTATTCTGTTTTACTGGAGTAAAGGCCAGAAATTTGAATAAATGAGGAGACATCAGGAGATGATAGCTGCTAGCTATTATAATCAATGCGGTATTAAACAAGATATTCAACCTGCATAACTTTTTATTGCCTCAGGAAACCTGTGACAAGCAGGACTGAGTTCAGGAATATGAATATGCACTCGGGAAATTATTGCCTTTATGATTAATCATTTAGTCTGTAAAAATGCACAAACAACACACAATTCAAGGTGACATTTTCAAAAAACATTATTTTGTCTGAATGACAATCTAAGCCCATAAGATTTTCTTTTTACACTGATTTAAAACAGAAGAGCAGCAAATCCTCATAACTGATTAATTGACTCTCGTGTTGAAAACACTGCTTACAAGTTCTTTCTTGCATGCAGATGTTGCGTTATTTGAAGTGCTTGCATGCATGGTCTCAAACCATATTTACATGCATTAGCATTGCATGTGAACGCAAGTTTTATATGTCGTCTCTCTTCAGCAGATTCAGATGTCCGTAGCACGACATGAAATCCTCCTTGGTTTGTTTCAGCTATGATTTATTGATTGTTGAAAGTTGCAAAGTTAAAAAGGTCATCCTCTGTATCAGGAGAGAGCCATAACTCAGGTCATCATTCTCCTTCTTGGAAAGACTTCCCTTTGCCAAGATTAAATATCTGGCTTGGACAGCATGGAGATGTGCTGAGTGTGTGTGTGTAACAACTTGACCACAAGCCAACTATCTGTTAGCTTCAGTGCGCATCTCCGAGATTGTGAGACGCCTGCTAAATGTACAGTTAAGTGAGATACACCGCAAAGATCTCTGGAGCAGCAGAGGGAAATTAATCACAGATGAATTAAATGTGAAAAATCCCTTAAGAGCTTCATCACTGACGTCGACTGCGCTCGTACTTGCCTGGTCAAGCAGACGTCAGTCATTGGCCTCGCTCTGTCTTATTTATTCTTGTTTTATACCGATCTGTGGTTTATATGCCTAGTTGTCCTCCTTGGCCCATACAGCCGCTCCATCTGTTTTCATTCCTTTGCACAACGTCTGTCACACACCCACAAATGCCCAACACATATACAGTAGCTATACTTGTTAGGACATTGCATTGACTTCCATTCATTGTGGGCAGCCTAACTCAGGCCTTAACCCTAACCTTAACCATAACCAATTCATGCCTAACCCTAATAGTAAACTATTGTCAATTCACAATTTACCTCTAACCTTAGCCTGGACCTCAGAACTTTGCCTTATCAGGACTGGGTTTTGGTCCTCACAAGGACTACTGGCCCTCACAAGGTTGGTGTTTATATTGGACAACTGGAAAACGAAAAGTTAACAAAAATGCACACACACACACACACACACACACACACACACACACACAATGATTTATGGTGAGAGGCCTGACGCTGGGGTTTCTCATTCTGTGCTGACGTCGACTAGTGTGTGATTCCCATCGCTACCTCTGCCCATTTATCATGAGTAGCGGTACAATTACATAACTCTGTTTACACACAGGAGAAGAGCAGCGGTTTTATATCGGAGCCTGCATTCCAGTAGGGGACGGTAGCGAAACGAAATAGTTGGAAGACGGCGAAACATGCAGGCGCGGTGATGTCACATTTATGCCTACTTGCGTACGCACACGCCTGTGCATAAAATACACACGTGCTTTCCCACCCAGAAGCAACGCATGCACACACAAACATCACACATTCTCTTGAAAACATTGACAAATACACAACATTACACTGCTCACACTGTGTGTGAACTTATGAGTCACTTAACCTAGTGTCTTCAAGGTCGACCCCCATTCATTATGCCATGAAATGAGACAGTTTAATGTGCAGGTACACCTTTTTGACATCCCAAACGGAGGATGAGTGATAGTGTCTCAGGTCTGCACATGGGCTTTGGCAAACCATGCATGTGCCTGGACAGACAAGGCTATCTTTTTTGTATTTTTGCATATGTGCCAGTGTCAAATTCATGTGTGTCTATGCCACCAGACTTGTTTTCCAGCACGGGCCTCATCAGACTCTCTCTGACTGTTTTCCTTACCTCCCTTACTTGGGTAATTGATTGGCATGATTTACACAGTAATTATCTAAGCATGCGATCTCTGGGACTTGCCGTGTTTTGATGGCTATCGTGTGGGCCGCTGTCTGAGGGGAGGATTACCGACGCTACTCACGAGAAGACATTCATTACGGGAAGAGAGAGCAGAGCCGAGTGAATTACGAATTCATTTAACTCTGTCTCTCCCTCATGGTAGTAACTTGTCTCTTCCATCTGTTGTGCTTTCTCTCAGATTTTAATGACATATCTTCAGTGTTTTTCCTAAACGAGAGTTTATACCCTTGCGCACTCAGGATCCACTGGGGACACATTTTAGTTCCTTTTTCCAAATACCTCGCATAATTTGAAGCATGAGAAAGGATGAGGAGTTCTGCCCAGTGCTATATCTTGCACAGCAAAACATATCTATCATAACAAGTCAATAAATGTGTTGTTTTATAATAGTCCTTTTTTTTTTCAAACAACTTAAAAACCCACAATTAGACATAATTTCCACAATTTAAAAGAAAACAACTTTGTTTAAATGTATCAACACTTGCCAAACCCTACTGCAGCATTTGAATTGCCTCATTCCAGGTACAACAATGGTGAATATTACCTATCTTGATGACAATGTGCTAGAACAATAAGAGAGAAATTCAAACAGCATTCAGTCTTATGGTGCCCAGCAGCCTACCAGAGGTCACTTCCCTCTTCTTGGTATGTGTGAGGGGTAATAAAGCCAAACTGAGAGTAACTGTCAGTGGGAGCTGCTGGCCCCTAATTAACTAAACCAGTGTTGCGTTAAGGCCTCAACAGGCTCGTCGAGTGCCGAAAAGCTGAACAAACATACTCCTACACAGTGCAGGGATACATTCCTATTTTATTAATTGAATAAAAAGTGTGTAAGAGCAGAGCTGCGTCAGCAAGAGTTTTTCTTTTCATAACTCAGGCATTTTTGTTTGATCGGCTGCAAAAAAAAAAAGCACTGATTGCTGATATGTTTCCACGAAATCAGCCCTCAGCCATCTCTGTTGCTGCCCAGTCTCAAGCAGGGGTCAAGCCGTTTCAGGTAAATATGTCGCAGAGATATACTTAAGCAATGATTATGTAACCACAACCCTGAGGCATTGGACACTTTAGGAACAGAGGGAGAGGACAGGAATGTGAAGCTCGCTGCCAGACCATTAGACACATGGGAGAAGGACGCTGAAGCTTCACGTGTCAGAAGATGAGCTGAGCAGCTACTATGTGTCCACTTCATGTCCATTTCAGTCTTACCAGATGTGATTTAAAGTTCCTGCCACCTGTCACTGTCTATATTTGATGCATGGTCATGTACTTTTGGGTTGTCACTTTAACACAAACACCACACAGCATTCAACCTTATTTGTTCCATTAAATGATATATTTTAAGGTATTTCTTTGCAAATTCAAATTATATTTTGCCTCTACAATTTATTTTTTTATTTTTGAATCAACTGGAGGGTCTGCTGTATTCAAGCAATATGACTAAACAGGAGCTACTTCCTTAAAAACAACCCATTACATAAGAAGGAGCCATGTCTCAAATGGCCTACTAGAGTGTTTGCTGTTGACCCTGGAAAACATCCATCACTATGGATGCCAAGCCAAAAGGGTAAGCTGTCACCACTCCTGCCCACTTAGCCTCTATCTGAATGAGCACTTGGCTTCATAAATCCTTAACTTCCATCTAACCCCAAATATTGTATTTTTCAAGTTTTCCAGGTCGGTTTGGTTTTCGAAGGAACTGCTCGATTGGTATCAAAACTTCGTCAGTCATCGCCAAGTTGTAAATTATGATTGTCACAGTGACGTAGTGTTTAAAATGTTTTTACTAAAATGCGAAAAATATTTTTCATAAAGTACACCGAGGCAATTCCAGGTCATAGTCTTGAATTGCTCAATAGTTTCCCTTAAATCGGCAATAACTATACTAAGACTTGGGATCAATATCTGCTGTAGAACCCAATCATCAGACAACAACACAAATACATACCATACATATACAACTTCAAAAACTTAAATGTTCAATACCAATACGGCAACTATGGTATAGATAAGGTTAGGGAAAGATCGTAGTTGGGGTCTGTGATGGTAAGGAAACTCTGGTCTCCAGGGTGATAATTGTGCACTCTACACAGCCTTCCATTACCCTGACCTCCACACCCTTATCTTACCATATACTGGGAAAAACATTAGTACTGAATGTTGGCACTGGATACAAATTATGAGCTGTGGAATTAAACAATATCCATGTAAGTCTTAAGGATACTATGCTGATATATCTTGCAGCAGCAGAGTTGGAGAGTACAATAAAAAAAGTAATAAATATCTGAACCAGTGTTTTCAGTTCTGAGCATTTAAAAGCATTGCTCTTTTTAATATGGACACATGGCTTAACACTGGCAGATATTTCCACTAACCCAGCTGACTGTGACAATAGAGAGAGGAAAAGGATGAAATTGTCTAAGACTCAACTCTCTTGACTCACGTCCTTTCTAGGTTTTTGCACATATTTTCACACAAATCCCACCCGATGGTACATAACAATGAAAGTTGTTAACCAGGCACCCAACAGTTTTTCTGGTAGATCATTACTTTTATGACCTGGTTATTTAGCACGGGAAATGTCACAGTGCTTTTAAGACATACTTTTTTTTGTGACTCAGAACCAGCCTTGCATGCACCATGCTCTAATTACGTCACAAGTTGCACCTAGTGATACTAACTGCCCTGCTGTTCACCTCTGGGTGCCTCGACAATGAAAACAACATTAAGGCAAGCATTCAACCGTGGCCTGTTACCGAATTAATGATGGTGACTCGCTATCTCCCTGTTTAGTGTGACGTATGTGGATTGGTGTGTAACGGCGTAGTAAGCTTTTATTTTATCGTGGCATATGAAGTCACATCTTCTCACACACACACATTGTGTATTGTGTGCCCAACCCCTGCTGTGGCTCCCAGCTGTTTATGAGACCATTTCCCAGGGAAAGTCAGAATGCTAATGGAGTCACCTAACCACTCTACCCTTTGGAGAGAACTAGAGCAAGAGATGGAGAGATAAAGAGGGGGAGAGAGAGTGAGTTTTATAGCGGATACTCCAAGATTTCTTGAAGTAATTAAGAGCTGCAGCTACTATCAAAAGCATATTTCCAGCTTTACAGTGCTTAGAGAGAGTTTATGAGAAAAACTAAAATGTAAGACTGACCATGCTTTTCACAGCAAAGCAGTAAAACAAGAAGAATAAAACAACTACTTTAGACAGTGCCTTACACAGAATAAAACATACTTTCAGTAATCTTCCCATATTTAGCTCCAAGATTCATATAACCTTTCAGTTCATAAGAAGCACTATTAAAGCCCTAAAAATAGCTAAATATGGTATTCTTTGAGGAAAACAGAGAAAAGGGGAAGTCCTCCTTAAAGTAGTCACTGTGCCAACTTTCCAAGTGACACACTTGTGTCTACTCAGAATCATCTCTGAACACCAGTAAGAGGGAACTATCCCCTCTCCCTGAAGTGTTATGACCATTCAACCACAACTTCCCTTCTGATATCACCAGTGACGCCAATCTGAAGTTCACCACACCTGCACATCAACCCTCGTTTCCAACGGAAGTATTGGGCAGAGTTTGGAAACCGCTAGGAACAGGAAAGAGCCTTTTTGATGTTGATGATGAAGTTTTTTAATGACTCCGTGGCTCATCAGGAAACAAAATGGGAAGCAATGCAGGCTAGGGTGTGATTCAACTCCCTGGTCAATAATAGAGAGCAGTCCCACTCTTCCAGTCATTGTTTCACACTTTCCGGAGGTGGGCGTGTGGAAAACACCCTCTAGTTTCCTACTGACCACATATACTGTAAGTCATATCCAGTTGAGCAAATCTCTGCAATAGAGAAGTTTGTTCAAATTATGAAATAGCATAAAAAAAAACACCACTTCACCTTATTAGACATTTTATACAGTGTGGTTAAATGATTAACAGGGTGGATATAAATGTGAAAGTAACTGTCTTGCAACACTCTCTTCCAAAACATTGTCAACTGATTTACCCGTTTTATCAGTAGTATGGTTGTTGGCAAGTTTTGGCTTCATGTTATGGGCAAGCTTAATGCAGTAAGAGGAGTTATGGGCTCCCTCTCAAGAATGTATTAATAATGCAGGTATTGCCTATCATGAGGTTTGTTACTGTGTGTAAGTTGGGTAGAAATTTGTGATGACCATAAAATCTAACTTTATCCTACAATTGTGCTTGTATGCTGTTCTAGAGCCTAAATTGTGAAACTTATTCCATTATTAAACATATTCCATCAATTACAACTCAGTAATGTGCAGACACACACACACACACACACACACACACACACACACACACACACACACACACACACACACACACACACACACACACATGCACGTGTATGCACACGCCTAAATGTACATACACAGATGCCCACAAACCAAGAATCCGACCACCGTTTTCTTTGCTGCTGAGAGCTGAGGGCATTTAGTCCGTAACACACTTCCCTCTGTGTATTTTCTTTGAGTGCTGTTTGACATAAACCCATCATGTTCATGAATGTGAATAGAAAGTTCTCCTTTCATGAACTGAGAGTCTGAGATAACTGGAGTCATATGGGCCCGCCTGTTTCTTGCCAGCAGAATTAGGAGGGTAACCAGTCCAGTGTCTGCCACAGATTTCCATTAGATCTCCACCATATACAGGCAATCATAATAGCGGTCCATTAGTTTTCCAAATTTAGGCCTTGTTAAAATCAACTGCATTAATTAAAACCAGGACCTATGGGGACAATATTAACTTTCACTTAATGACTTCTTAATGCAGCTTGATCATTATACTGTTGTCTTTTCCCCCTTTTAATATTGTATATGTTTTTAATTTGTATGGGTCATCTCTTCAAACTATTTCCTATGGAAATAGATGAACTCTGCTTCACCTCTACCTCATTTTTTTCCCCAAAGTCAAATCAAAGAGTTAGATTTTATATATCTTGACCATGAAAGACATACGTATGTCAGTAAACCTCAGAGTTGAGTTGGAAGAATTGACAGAGACAGATTAAAAAAAGAATTTTCCTTTTCAGTACCTAATATAGTTAAAGCAATGCTGGATCCTGCAACTCCTATAATGCAACTCAATACTGTAGCTTGTGCTTTTTGTAAGACTGTGTAGTTCACAAGCCCAAGCCAAGATAACCCTGGTGACATCATCAGGGATATTTTGGCAGGGTCATTGGCAAAGCTCCCCTAGAGCCACAGAAGACATAATAACTGTTTTGACAGGTTGGGTTGTATAAAATCAGTAGTGTGCCCCTTGCACAGCTGATTCCATCAATATCGTAGTGTAAAGCACAGTAGTTTCCTGAAGTTTAGGCCCATCAGCCAATTAGTAACTAGTATTTGGTTTGACCATAAAGTCTCCTTATAGTATGCTCAGTTTTAGCATTGGACTATCCATATAAGGGGATTGTTTAGTTTCAAATGGCTTCTTTCTGTTGACTAGAGTCAGTGAACCTTGATGCTGTTAATGTATCTAATCCTTTGGAGAGTTGACCACTTGTATTGAGTGGAGACTGGAGCCTTTAATTTTCTGTAAAGCTGAAGTCAAAGGTTAGACAAAGCGCAATAATCAGGGGTGTTGTTGGAAGTGGACACTTTCCAGCTAGACTGCTCCCTGTGTTGACATACAGAGTTCATGATTCCACGAGTTGCGGTCCAAAAAGTTTGGATGGGACATTTAATATCATGCACTGACACTGTGAGTATTACTATAAACCTTGTGAAGTTATGAAGATTTGCTACTTGAGCTGTAATTTTCAATCCAAAATGAGGCCTCATTTGAAACCTCAACAAGTTAGTGTCACATAGTAAGGCGAGAGCTTCCTGAAATCATCTAAAATGTCTCAACATTTCCAGAGAACTTTGAGGATGTACAGAACAGCCTTGAATCACTCCATATATGGGGCAATATTAGCTTTGCAGTTCTTATTATCCTGACTGACAGACAAATTGACCCATGCCTTTGGCTGGGCACCTCAGTAAAAACCTGAAAGCCAACATCTTGACACGAGAAGGATGCCGGGAAAAGGAAATGGCTTTCCAAACCTTTGAAAAAAATCTATAGAAAGAGGTTCTTTTGCTCACGTTTTTCTGAGTGCTGGAACCTGGATGATCAGTAGGGTTGCAGAGACGCTGGAATGCAGAGTTTCTGGACTGAGAGTGGAGGTTGGCAGAGAAATCCCTCCTTTGCTCCAGCAGAAAATCCTCTAAAGTCACAATTTCAATACAAAGGCAGCAAGTATAATGGTACATTGGAAGATACAAGAGAAATGGATACACTGCAAGGACTTTAAACATGAGGGGAACATTATCTAGTAGTTTGGATTAATCACCTTACTGACCCTTTTATTGCCAAGGTTTATGTTATCTTAATTGCTAATGTAACATTAGCCACTCTTTGCTTGGGAATCAGTGTCAAAAACAATGCAGCCACTCTGCTTTGACTGCATTCTTTCAATTAGTGGCTGGACTTATGTGTCAGATTTGTTGAGGTTATTCTTCCATTACAGCCTTTCCAGAACTTTCCATTACAATCTGAAGGAGGGGAAATGTGCACACTCAGCATTAAAGGGGCGCAGGACAGTGAAAAGAGAGGGAAAGCTTGCACCTTCCCTAAAGATCCATCTCTCTTTCTTTCAGTCTCTCTTTCCTCCTTGACAACGCACACATTGCACAGCACATATGGGAGGCCCCTGACAGGAATATGAGTTTCAAAAGAAGAAAAAAAAGAGCTGATGCAAAGACTTACAGGAACAAGGACTGCTCTGTGTAGCCCATTCATTCATGGCAGGTACCTCTGTCTGCAGCCAAACATCAAATGAGAAGAATGCACTCACTAGTAAAGCATCATCTTGAAAAAAAAACTACCCCTAATGTGTCTTGTTAGTTGTCCTAATTTACTGTATTCCTTTCCACTGTCTCAAACAGTTCTCCGTAAAGTGTAGATCCAAACTTAATTTCTTTTTATGGAGCGGAAAATATTTACTAAGGTTTTAATGACTCTCCCGGAATCTGTTTGTGAGGAAAATAAAACAAAAAAGAATTCCCCTAGGATGGATGGATGGATGGATGGAAAAAACTGAAGAGGAGAAGAGAGGTGAGGAGCTCCGCCCAGAGACCCATATTCAGTCCAGAATGATAGAATGTGACAGCAAACAAAACCTCCGCCGCCATCAAGAGGATGGAGACGGAGAAATGGGCAGAGAAAAAAGACAGATGAGATGAAAGAGGGGAGACAGGCATGAATGAATGTGATACAAACAAAGGGTAGCACATGGCCAAAGTCGAGGCACAGAGGGGGTGGGAGTGAGCTAGACGTCCTGGCTGAGAGTTGAGTTATGGGGCCGATGGCGGGGCCGATGGATGGATGGCTTTCTCGGCTTCTTGTAAATGGGACAAAGCAGGAAACACACAGTGAAGCAGCCCTATATTTTCCTCTGAGAGACTATTGGGATCAAAGGTGAGGCCTGGTATAGTTTAAGTGAATTGGCAGAATTTGACTGAGCTTTGACAACTAAACAGCTGTTTGTGAGCAAAGGCCAAAAGGTCACAGACAGGTGAATGCCTGCACAAACCCGGATCAAAGAAAAGGTCCTCTAGAGTTCATGGTCATTTGAGTACTGCTCATCAACAAGGCAGGCGTCCTCGACACAACAACGTGCCAGGGCCTTTTCTTTCTTCTTCCCCTTTGTCGATGCGACGGGTTTGATCCTCTGAATATAACCTCATTTAAGCTTCACTGCGCTCAGCCGTGAATGACTCAGTGAGAGACTGAATGAATGAATGTGCTTTGAAGCACCAAAAAGAGGACAAATTTGTATTCCCACATGTCCAGAGACACCTCACATCCCAGCTGACAGACAATAAGCACCGATCAATGAGGGGACACAACAAAGACCATCTCTGTTTACTATCCGCTGTCAAACAGTGGACACATGGGACTTCTAGCTGCTAATTAGCACAGGAGATGTACTCTGCTGTGTTTTAATTTCGACTTCTCTCCAGTAGCCCTGTGGAGACTTTCCGCTCTAAATACCCAAGAATTGCATCCACATGGACTGTGGAGGAATTGTCGGTTTTGCAAGGTATTTGCTCACAGACCTCTGAGCCTCTGTGTGTAATGACTGGAAGCACAACCGACACTGAAAACCTGACAAAAGCATTAACAGCATGTGCCTGTGTTCATGTTTGTAATTGTCTTTGTATATATTTGTATGTGCACATACATCTCCTATGTATTTATACTGTTTATGTTTTCATGCCCACCAAACTTTGTGTACACAAATTATGGACTGGCACCAGTATGTCTATACATCTTTTATTTACATATATCGTCACACTGATTAGAATTTGATATCAATTAAGGCTGTTTAAGATTAAGGCTTATTTTAACCCTGACTTCAAGCAGTTTGTTGATGCATGAGTAAAAGCGCATTCCTAGGCAACCAATCTGACATTTTTAAAATTCTTTGGATCAGCCTGAAGCTGCTGGATCATTTTTGAATGTTGAATTGCTGAAACTGAAAATTCAAAGTCTCATCTCACACATTTGATAATACTTACAGAAAAAATGTCCACTTCACTTCCTTGCTTTTGCTTTCAATACCAGAAAAGCAAGTTCACATATTTATTGTCAGCTCACTCACACAGCAACCTCATCATTTGTGGTGGACAGTATTTACTGTTGCCTAATTTTGATTATAACTTCAGGAATTCATTGTGAAATGAGACAGGAAAACGTGATTTTTGAACCAGACGTTTTTGCTGACTGGCTTTTTCTGCAGCCGGTAAACAAACCCCACAGACTCCTAACATGTCAGAATACTAGTTCAGCTAGCAAAGCAACCGTTTCATTGAAGCCAGATGGCTTGTAGAATAAGCTTGCTTCTACAGCCTGAAATGGTTCATCCCTTCATCCACCTAACACATGACAGAGAGAAAAAGAGTGGAAGAGAGAGGGATTTCAGGATCAGAGGAATATGGGCCACTGTTCTACAGTGAGCAATAAAACTAAAAAAAATTAAGAAATTCTTAAAATGAATGATAGAGTGAAGATGCTTTACCTTTGTTTTACCTATCGCTCTATCTTTCTCTTCTTGATCATACATCTCGTTGGTCACCCAAAAACTTGAGTTCGTCTTGAGAATGTGGTTGCAATTATTCACAAATGATCTTTTTTCTTCCCCATTTTTTTTTCCTGAAGCAGGCAAGAATCTGTGGAACGTGTTGGCTTTCCGCAGCGGCTCAGGTGGACATATTCTGTTCGCCGTCTCTGTTTAATAACACCCAGTTGTATTCAGGGTCACTCATAAAAAGCAGCTTGTATCACTTAGAGATTCATAACACTGTAAAAATGAGGATCTAGAATCAATGCACTGGTTCATGATGTGGTTTAAAGTTTATTTTATTTATTGTATGTTAATGGATAAAAAAGTTTGGATTTTGGAGCTTTGGATAAACGGTTGAGAGGTCCAGGTTCATTGGCCATGAAACTCCCTGACATCTGACCCACATATACGATAATGAGGGGGGAGTCATAAAGATAAATTACCCTCTTGATGATACACAGAGTATCACAAAAACATTTTAAAAAGGTGAATTCTTTCCGAATGTGTGTTAGATAAATTATGGAGGTGCCTGGAGGTCACGCTCTTCATGTGATCAAGTCAGCATTAAAAAAAAAAGAAGAGAAAAATTAAAAAAAAGGAAAATAGGACAAACACAGTCAGAGTCATGGATATTGGAGCCATTCCTCATTACTCTATGGTTTTCATCAAAGTGGGTATCAGGCTGCTCTGTCGGAGTGGAAGCACTGCACGTTCAGGATATGTGAGAGCGCTGTGAGAGAGACTTTCTCAACAACTGTTTACTATTTGTGGTGTGGGAATGGATTCTCCATTTCCCCACAACAAAAAATCTGTTTTGAGAGAATGTGCTTGCATGCATAAATCTCAATATTTGATCCCACTGTTGTAATAATTGACTGAAAGAAAATACTTATTTTTATCTTCTTTAAATGCTGTTTTATTAAACAGAAACATAAGACTTTCTTGAACTCCTGTCTCTTGGAACTGAAATACAAAAATGCTGTTTACATTTTATTGGAATTCTTCTTCACCCTATGCTAAGCATATTTAGCAAAATGCTGAACTATACAGTAATATTTGACAAAAGGACTTTCTAAATCGTACAATTAAACTCTTTATCATGCTAGTAGTGCACACATATTCACAGGATGGCACATTTTAGGATTTTTTCACCAATTCTCAAGTCCACATACTGGACATCATTTCAGCTACATAAAAATAACAAAAAACAGTAGTAGCCAGATATGTGAGTGGACAACATGAACAACCCATGCAAACAACCTTAGCAACAAAAACTACGGAACAGATGCTCGTTTGTGGGCATGCACGAACAATCTGATGTCATAATGAGGAGGATGTAGAGGTAACTTTGCAAACGAAGCATTCATAGCAGGTTGAAGGCCTGGCTTTTGATTTTCAGGGAGCATTTTATATATGTTCATATCAAATTTTGGATCTTTTACCATGTTTAGCATAGATGTCCAACATAATAAAAGTGTTAAAGTAACAGAAAGTCACAAAAAGCACATGTCCCCTTTATGATCAAATCAAACCAGCCTTATATTCTCTCAGAAGATCCAGACAGAATTACCATGAGTCTTGGTGACAGGAGCACGCCTTTAATAACACTGAACTGACGGGAGATTTCCTCTTGATCTCTTAAATTTGTCTGGAACTCTTGAGTCCTGACTAAAATCCTGTCGTGTATGCTTCCCTTAATATTTCAAATTTATCTTAAAAGCTTATTTGAGCTCCAGTATAAAATCAACATCACACTCAGGGTCATAATATGACACCATACTCAATAACATTCAGACATTGATGTGCTTTTAATACTTATGTTTTCTATATTTTTATGCCTTGGCTTATGCATGTATACACATTTCATGAAAGTTTTATTCATAGACAAATGCTAAATCCAGCTGTAGCCACTCTTCAATGAAAACCAGAAACAACAAAAGCTTTGGATCAGATGAAATATGTTGCATATGTTGTGTCTCCTGAGTCGATGCCAAAATTACACGTGTATGCTTTCAATATGTTGATTGTTTTTTTTCTTTTCCCCCAAACAGTCTTTTGTTTTGTCTTGGAATAAAACTGCTGTTTTTTGAGGTTATTTTATTTTGTTTCACTTACTGAAAGCCACATGTTGAAGCTTAAACTTTTTTTGCTCAAGTAATTTAAACAGTTGTACGTCCCATAAATAACATGAAAAAGGTGAGAATTAAGCACCTCGTAGAAGTGCGGAGGCTTTCAACCCACTGGTGTTGTTTTCTTGCCATTTACAACTCACTCAGGTCATCCCACCAGTCCTCAACAGGTTAACAAACAGCTTCATTAACACTTTATGCAGCAATAAAGCTCATAGTAAATAAACAATAACTTGTTTGTTGCATCTAAACAGCCAAAAAGGGGCCCCAAGGTTGCAATGGGAGGACTGGGGATACACACTGCTGAGCTGGTGTGTTTGAGAGCATAAAACTTGGGGGGAAGAGAAGGGGAGGGCTTTGCACGTGCACGTCTCCCCGTCCAAATAATCACTCCAGCCTGCATCTCAGCTGTAAGTGCTTGGGGGCCCCTGGAAAGGAGGACGGGAGGCCCTTTATCTAAACAGAGGGCTGAGGGAAACAGGGGGCCCTACGGAGTGTCAAGGACCACGGGAAGTATTCAATCCTGTTGTGACATGCTCACCTCTACCCAAAAAACAAAACCTACCCAGATTCCCCCTGACCTGCTTTTGGCTTCACATATGGACACAGGAGGCTACCAGACAGTGTGTGTGTGTGTGTATGCGTGTGTTTGTGTGTGTGTGTGTGTGTGTGTGTGTGTGTGTGTGTGCGCACACGCAACAGAGGCATACAGAAGGAAGGGGAGGAGAATGAAATAAAAGCAGAAAGACAGACAGGAACAAAAAGGAAAGCTGATAGAGATGTGAAAGAGATAATAGAGATGGAGGAAAAGAAGAAAGGCAGAGCATCAGGGACAGCTGAGATTGTCGTCCAGACGCTAAGATGATGCAGCAGCGCTGGTATTCTCTGACACCATACCTTCCTCCGCACGTGTTGCACCAGATACATGGTTCTCATCAAAAGGTGGAAAACTGGCCCTCTGCCATCACTTAGCTAGCTACGTGCCATGTGACTTCATACCCAAAAGTCTGATTTTCCCTGCTCCCAACCATCCCACACATGTGTTTCAAACGTGTACATACAGGCGCAGAGACAAAAACAAAGTCATCATATGCATTCTCTCATTTATTTATAAGTGAAAGGGGGCTGTTTGAGGCGACTGACATGGAGCGTTAAGGCGACTGCTCAGATTGAAGCTTTGCGTTGCCCCGAATCTCGATAAAACATCTGCTCCTAAATAAACATCACTGCAAGGATGCAAATTACAGCCTTGGCAAGGATCTCGAGACTAAAATGCAACAAAGCAAAACATCCATCGCTTTTTCCATCCTCATGAAGTTAATCAATTTTTATAAGCATTTTGCTGTTTGCCTTTTCTTATTCAAGGGTGGCAGAGTGGAATATGCTGGTTTTTCACCTTTGTTTACACTCGAGGCATATTGGCTTTGTCCAAATGTCCTTATTTGGATTGTTAAAAACTGCAACACTCTAGCATTTTTCAAAGACTTTCACACCTGGCAGGCTTACGCATGCTGGCAGGAGGGTATTAAGAGTTATCCGCTGTGCTGAGGCTCTAAAGGTGTTGGAGAAATGCAACTGAAGAGATCACACCAATGAAAGTCAGATTTGAAGGTATTGCCATCTCAACCCGCCCGCTTTATTGTAAGATATGTCACTACAGTATCTGTCAGTGTCGGTGAAAGAAGAATGCGCCTCTCCAAATATCATCCAACAGTTATTCAATCATTCACCATTTTCCACTTTCAGGCGTAATGAAGACCAGGTTCATGAAACAAAGTGGGACTGAGGGAGCAAGAAGGAAAAATTAGGCCAGCAGATAAGTGATATGCAGCAGTAGCAGCAGCTTCTGCGTCTACGACAGAGTTTTAGCATCGCGGCCTAGGTGAAGCTGAAGTAAAGCCTCAGTCTGCTGTAGGCCTGGAAGCAACTTCAAAGTGGGAGAAAGTCTTAAAACCTTGAACGGAGAAGAGGAGAGTTAATTGAGAGCATATCATTTCCAGATGGCCCACAAAAAATCGGCGAGAGATGATTAAACTGCTAAGAAGCAATGGAAATCCCTGGCAATTAAGCCAGATAGCTGCCATATGCACCAGACTAGGTTAAACTGCTTCAGACTCCCTTTTTGCTTTAGCTTGTAGATCCGACATTCATCCTGTTTCATCACCGCAAACAGAGTTGGGAAAGATCGCTCTCTCATCTGAAGGATACCATTTATGGATGCACATATGCTTCTGATGTACAGAAGAACACAAGCACACATGTACACTATCTGTAACACTGCTTCGCGTGTAGCACCATTAAAGGTACTGATGATGGAGGGACTGACTGAAAGTGTGAGTGTGGCCTTTTTGACATTTTGAAGTATAAACTCTATGGATATTGTTGAATAACACTTCATACAAAGTACTTTATTTCAGACTACATATCAACAAAACATTAAAGTCCTACTGTGGCTCAGAAAACGCTCAAAATCGCTTGATTGGCAGATATATTTTTCCTGATCTTTCACTCTTGTTTCCATCGAGTTTGAATTACTTTATTTTATATCCACATTATGATAATGTCATGTAAAATAGCAGCATTTTCAGTTTGCATTTGAACCATTTTCATTGTTTTTTCCAATGCTGAATGTGACTTATGAGTGCCACAGCATAGTAAAACACAGAATTCCTAGGACAGCAGCATCACACAGAACCTCAGTAGTAAAGAGTGTACAGCTCCCTTTTTTTATGTCTAAACTCAAAGTATTATTTATTACTCATTTGTTATTTTCTGAATTCAAAAATAGGGAGGATATAAAGGTGGCAAGTGGGTTTTAAAAAGAGGTAGGTGAGACAGCAGTGATACAAAGTCAATAATATTTTTCTGTCACTGACAGCCACCTGAGTCTATATGAATCCTCTGAATACAGCAAATTCCACCATTCCTGAGCTCCATCCAGGTTAGGACAAATGCCAAGACTAAAATTTTTTGACCCGGGCCTTTTCCAAGGACATATTATGACAGGCAGCCACGCTCTGCTCCTTTCACGGTCGCAGAGCGCATGCATATCAGATATAATTTACATGGATATTTCTACTTTTGGAACTGTTCTGAGTACAGGTTTCAGTGCAATCCACCTTTTGGAGCAAGGACGCTCAGCAGTCATGGAAAAATATGACTCCCTTCAAAAAAAGCTATTTCCTGCAATCACGGTGGCTTTACTGTACTTAGTTAATCTAAATATAAGAGGAGGTTATTTGTATTTGTCTAATTTGATTAACTGGAGGAATTCTGAGGAATTTTCCATCCAAACCATGCCATTCCTAGATGGTACAGAGACAACCAGGGTGTTATACACTTGGTAACATCTAAACGGTGTCATACAATAAATCAACTGGTGTTATTTTTTATAGGATATTTGTTCATTTTAGTTTGCCAATATCTATCTTCAGTTTCACTCTCATGGCAGACAGCACCGGTGCAACATTTTGCCGTCGTGGACATCTCTGGGCTTTGTGGTTTCCAGGAGGAGCTTAAACAAGAAACAAATAAAATTGAGGGCAGCAGACCACAAAAATGACAAACCACTTTCTGAAGAGCAAATTCTTCATGTTGCCCTCCCCTCCTTTAACCGAGATGACTTTAACGAGAAAAAAAACAAACACCCGCAGACACTCATAACATCATCAATCCATTACGCTCAACACATTCTAGGGGTTGGTTTATGATGAGGTGGTGGAATTGTTTTGGTGCACTTTTCCCCGAACGTGCCATGTCTACTTGGACTTCGATGTCCTGACTTTCCCAGAACTAGTGCAGTGCCCATTTATGTTTGGAACAGGCCGATCACTTCATTTGTTTTTTCTCAATTCACAAATGTATTAAAGCAATAATTAATTAATAAATTGAATGATTTAAATCCGGACAAACACCAGTGAGATTAAACCGATGTTGAACTGGTTTTTTCCTCCTGTGTTTGCTTGTTCTTCTCTCAGGCAGTTTGACTGACCTGGGTGTGTGTCTTTTTTCTAGCTCAGCAAGTCAGAGCCCAGAACCCCCACCCTGCTGGGTTGTGACAGTGTTTATATCAAACAGCCCCCATTGCACTTAGACATGAAGCTGAGCAACTCATTGTTCGCTTGTTTATTGAAACTTAATTAAACGTGTTGCGTCTTCAAACGAATTCACCCTCGACACTCCCCCTTCTTGGATCCTGAGCAGTACATCCTCAAGTGTGAAGTAGAGTAGGAGCCCATAAGCCCCGCCCCACTGAGATGTGACAGTGGTCTTGTCAAACCGCCCCTGCTGTGCATATAACATGTAGCTGAGCAGCTTCTCTTGCAAAGCTTATTAATATCAAACATGTCGCTTGTTCAAATTCAACACTGCATGTCCTTTGGGACCCCAGCAATACAACTGATAAGGGTGACAAACAGAGATTGCTTGCTTTTTAGTTTGATGAATTGCAGTACCCCTTAAAAACAACACCCCCCCCCCAACAACGATTGAACATACAGTTCAATCGTTGAGTTTAAGTCTAAGGTCAAATCATTAACATTATGGATATAATTCCACCTCTGACCACAATGTGAGTTGCAATGGAAGACTGTATTTACGTTCGTTGACACCACGGGCAGAAGAAAAGGCAGAAGCAACGTTGTCAAGAACTACTCATCCAAACAACTTCACACTTGACACTGCATCTCCTTGAGTCCCCAGCAATACATCTGCAAGGCATGAAGTAAATCCGATGAACGATTTACAAGATATGTGAAGGACAAACATACAGACACACATACATAGATTCCTTGCTTTACATAGATGATGATTGACCCTATGTGAGTGAAATCTGAAAGAATAAGCTTTGAAATTTGAAAATCATGCATCATATCATAACATAGGTTTTCATCAGTGCCTCTGTGCAACCTACAACCACTATAATAGGGAAACGGTCCTGGGTTCGAACCTGCCAGCCATTTCTGTGTGAAATTGCACTGTATGTTCTCCCTGTGTCTGTGTCAGTTTCCTCCAGGCTTGTCTGATTTCCTCCATAGCCCAAAGGCATGCACATTGAATTAATTGGGGACCTACATTTTCTGTCTATATGGTCACATTTTGCTTCTGACTTGTAAATATTTGCTCCATATCCCGTACACTCCAGCCCAAACAACGGATTATTTCAAGCAGGCATTTCCTGTTTCAGTGTGACCTGCAGGTCAGACTTCATCTTTGTTCAACTATGAATCTGCAAAGCCAGCCAATAGAAACAGTGAATCACTTTTACAATATTCTAGTTGAAAGCCATCCCCATGTTTAGTGAAATATCACACTAATCTGATTAAAAACATCTGCATCGTTGCATATTTCCAGTTTGGGATAGAACTGTGACATCATACCCTTCTTCGGTGATAAATGAGAGGCAGTTTTGAGTTTATGTGGCTGTAGCCCTGTGATCCACTAATAGCCTGTCCAGGGTGTAGCCAGCTCTCTGTGCTCCTTACATACCTATAGATAACAGATGGATGTGCAGGAAGAACTGCTAACACAAAATGTTCATAGTGAGTGAGAGCAAAACTTCCACTGTCAGCTGATTTAATTTGTTTCCTTGCAATATTTAGGGACGGATTGTGGCTTTGGGTTATATACTGAAACAAGTATTTCTTGTGCTTCAAGTTAGTATTCACTTTATAATATTCAACCAATACCACGATCCTTAATAAACTTAACCACGTGTTTTCAAACAACGTGTGGGATGCAGGATGTAAAGTCTGCTCTGTGCTTTGTATACCCTGACCTCCTTCCCATCACGTGTAATATATGATTTCACATGTGGAGAAAAACTTTTGCCAGTAAATGTAATTCAAGGTATTAAGCAAGATAAATTATTACAACATATGTATATTTTGTAGTGTTGCACAGTAACAATCAGGCTGTCACAATCTAACTACTGTATTGTTGTGCTGCTGCAGTGTACAACTGTGGAAAAATCCAACCAAGGTACCATCACAGCTGGAGGGGAAACTTTGTTGACAAACACAGAGAGCAGTGATCCCCATTTTTTCCACCAGCTCCCTTCATGAATCTTCCCTCTGTATACTTCTGTTGGTCCAGAGGATCCCTCCCACATAAAACCAAAGCAAACTATAAACTCTTTGTGTTGGCAGAGCCCTAACAGAGTCACAACTTGTCCTCATCCTCCTTTCTTCTACTACTGATGTCACAGAGGATGATGATCACGATGATTATTCAGGATAAAAAAAAATCTCATAATGCTCTGAATTCATCAATCATCAATCCTAAGGTGTAGATGATAACATAACATTTCACAATGCTGTAAAGTTCCGCCAACAGTTATTCTGTATAAAAGAGGTTGGAGTGAAAACTATTTAGACAAGAAAAAGCTTTTGTGTTTATATTTCAACAGCTCTTCTGCTTGTTTTTGCAATTCTAACTAACCATGACAGTACAGTGGAAGGTCCTGCCTGCACAGATATTGTCCAGTAATGTGCTGTGTCGTTGGCTTTACTGCAATCTTGAGATATATTAAAATAGAATCCTATCTGGGGGCATAATAGCAGCCATGCACTCATAAATAAGATTGCTTCTAGTTGCAAATAAAAAAGAAGAAAAAAGCAATATCTATGCGTTTACTCATAGCCAGCAATTTTAATGACAGTGGTGCCTATTGTTATTTCTGAAGACACACAACACTTCAATGTAGACTTTCTCTATATGGTTTGCGGGTCCAGACCCAACTAGATATCTTGTGATTTTTAATGGAGATCTTTTTTAAATGTATTTACCCAGAAGACGTCCTCATATCTTTACAACAAAAAATGTCAAATGCCAGAAGTATCTCTCATGAGTTCTTCAGTTAAGTCATCTGACCTGGGTTAAGACTTAATCCACTGTTGAAGTCACACACTATGTATGCCCAACAATCCACCCCAACTTCTGCCTTAAGAGGATTTAGAGGACAGTCTCCAATTGACTGAAAGCTGAATGCATCATTACCAGGGAATGAGGAACACCCTCATACCCATACCCATTGAGGGTAAAAGCTGTAAAACATGCTTTGATGACTATTGTTTACCATCAGTCACGTAAGGTAGAGAAACATCAGGTTCTCCTGCTGTGTGTGACATTCAGTCCACTTCTTGTGCCTCCTTAAGTGCTTAACCTTAACCTTAATATGCCTTATTGTTTGCAGACCTCACTAAATGGCACCACAACGCATGGTGGGTCTCAGTCGTCCTCTGAGAAAACAGGCGTGTTGAAGGACCAGCCTGGCACGGCAGCCTCCCTGCTGCGCCCTCAATGTGTGGCTCCAACCCACCCGGCAGCACTTCAAAGCACCTACTGTCTCTGTCTCACACACACACATACATCTGACTCAGCTTAAGAGCCCATTGGGTGGGTGTGGGTGGGGTTGGGGGGGGGGGGGGGGGGGGGGGATTATGTTCATTGCTTGAGTGAATGCATTTATCACCATGTGTGTATGTGCATAATGGTGGAGTATCTGCCTGTATGAACATGGGTGAATGAGAGTAAGTGTGTGTGCCCACAAGGTAAAAAAACCCGTGATGTGTAGTGTTTGTGAGGACTCACTCAGGCGTAGTCGCCTCTCAGAACTAGACAGTAAGTAGCCAACAGAGTACTAATTAGTGTACAGAGGGAGTAACAATGAGTTTAACTATGTTAACAGAGGGGAAGAGAAAAGAAATGTTGAGAAGAATTCATTTTAAACCTGCATTAACAAGATACAGTATCACCTTATAAAACTGACATGGCAAACTTGTCAGCAACCACTTGCTACACATCCAGGAAATCTGAAGTAATATAACATTCATTAAGAGTCATGTTTCTGGACACTTAGAGAATGTAATTTGAAATAAATTGTGCTTTAGCTCTGTTTGATCTCCAATTCACCATCATGCCATCGCAATCAATAATGAATACAAATCCAATTTTCCCCAAAAAATGCAAGAATACCTGCCAGTTTTGCCACTTTCTAAAGCTACAGTTAGAAAACAGTCCAACTTAGAACTTATAAGTCAGAAACTTGTCAAACTTGTTTTCTCCGACACCTCCTTCCTCCAGGCTTTATTGCTTCAACCAAGATTATCCTATTGACAATTTTAAACTTATCATACCTGAACCATTTCTAAAAATTTGGCTTATGAAGCGCTGGCATGTTAGGGAAAATGAAAGTTGCCTTAAACTCAAGATACATATGCACGTTCAACTTTCTGGTCAGCTAACCGCACACATAAATACCCACACACAGGGCATTCCTGAGATCCTATGAGGTACCTAAACTAACTTACTCGAACTCATTACATGTGCATATTGTGATTATCAGTGGCCTCTTTAGACAGTTGCCCTCTTTTTTACAGCTGATAAGCAATTTTTAAATATTACACATCAAAGTCACAGCAATGGTTGCAAGTTTCTGTTGGGGTTTAGTCCAATATTAATTTTATCCTACAATTATCATCAACAACTCAGATCTTGGAATGGCTTAGAATGATTCAGTCTTGCAAATATGTAAGAGTGTATCCTTTTTATGTCTAAGGAACCTGAACAGTACAAGCTGCAGACAGGAAGGGAGTAGATATAAGAAGAGGGAATAAAGCAGCGAGGTAGACTGAAGGGAGGTTTTTGGAGGGGATGTTGATGGGAGCCTGGCACCAGCAGGGTGGCGAGGGTCTGCAGGAGCGGCATGTTCACAGAAAGTTTCTCTATGGCTCTTTATCTGTGGGCTGGCAACACTTCAATGGAGGCCTTATCACTATAATGGACACAGGAGAGAGGACACGACGAGAGAACACACTCAGCACATAGCCAAGCACACAATGAGGGACTATGTGCACACGGATGGATTTATGTGTAAAAGATAACACACACACACACACACACACACACACACACACACACACACACACACACACACACACACACACACACACACACACACACACACACACACACACACACACACACACACACACACACACACACACACACACACACACACACACTTATTCTCTCTGGGTTTTCTTTTTTACTTTCTTGCTTGCTTCTTCCCATCAGCTCCTTCTGTGAGGCAACTGTTCATTTTTCACTTCCTTTTTGTACCCAGTTGTCCTTCCTGTGCACCATACAGATTCACCAACAGTCACAGAGAACAGAGGGTTTTTAAGGTTTTACCCTACTGGACTTTGTGTCATAACATCCTTCACTTTACAGACTTCCCGGCTTTACATCCAAATTTCTTTAAGTTTCCTAAAAGTGTATGCATTAAACCTCAAGAGACAATGTTAACAGTCAAGACAAGAGCCACTTGAGATAGGACTTCCTCCCAGCTGGTCTTGTTGATGGGACCCGCTTTAGGAGTTAATGGTCTTGGGTGGTCAAAAAGGGGAAAAACATTTCTTTGTCACACTTCTGTTGTGTCAAAAAACAAGAATGGGACAAAATATGACCATTAAATAAGGAGGATTAGATGGTTGCTATAGAAGAGAAAAAATAGGGGTCAGAGAAAAGTTTAGGGATAAAGTTGAGATAGGGACAAAACGTCAGGGCAAACAACCAGCAAAGGCAAAGGAGATGAGGAGGAAGAGAACTGACAAGGCCAAAAATAATGCGACATAAGAAGGAAGTAAGTAGACGAAGAAGAGTCTGGCCAACATAAACTGTTATGCTCCGGTCCCATTAAAACACCCTCACGAGTCCATGTGATGGCCTCGCAGTGTACAAGGGGAGTGTACAATAAGTCCAAGTCTTTGTAAACAACTGAAAAATAGCAGATGAATAAATGGAATTGATGTATTCAATAACATGCGGTTTCATGTTATGGAATAAATCACACGAGAAGAAATGGTTCTCTTGAGGAATAGAGCCAGGGCTCTAACCCCGGAGGTGGCCAGTTTTTGGATGTTTTCAAATGCTTACACCAGCTGGGAACATCTGAATATGAATCCTAGTTTCCTTTCCTTCTAAATGACTCCAGGCTGTTGTTGCAAATAACAATCTGTCTCAGTCAGGTTTTCCCTGCTTGGTGAAATAAGGGTTAAGAAGTCTGTGGCTTCACAAAGTCATCCTCAAAAGACTGTGAAGACATGGAGAGAAGGGGAAACGGAGTCCAGGAGCCACCCAGACACGGGTTGTTTACCCCTATGGCAAACAATTCCCCCCATCTGGAGACTGGTGGTCAGTGAAGTTGAAGCAGGGAGAGGAAGACAACAGAGAGTGCAGGAAGATTGAGACAAACTTTTCCATGTGATGACAAGCAAAACTGACTGTATTGAAGTATACATTACAGTAATAGAGGGTGATTTCAGTGAGGTTCTTCCAAGAAGATAAAACAAATTCGAACCACTCAGATGTTTTTTATTTAAACTGGTCACTGTTTGGTATATGGAGTCAGCAGTTCATCCACTCTTGCATTTACTGCTCCTAAAACCTCTCCTGTGATGCATCATTTACTTCTTTGTAAAGGTCTGGTCCTAAATATGCAGGAAACTGTAAACACACTATGCATGAGCCCTAATGCCTACCTTGTTTCATTATCCCTGCTGTAAACTATATTTCAGCTAATTCAGCAACAACTCTCAACTAAAGGACATACTAGGTTGTTAGTCATTGCATTCAAAATAAACATTTGTCACTTTCAGGATACCATTGTTTGTCAGTGTCTAACCGTTACGAAATTCATATGATGATTAAGGTTTGCTTAGGTTTAGCCATCTAGAACTCATGGCTAAAAGAACATTATCACAATGAATAGGACATTCAAGGTTTGAACAGTGGCTTTTCATGTCAAAGATATATCATTTGGTGTTCAAACATCAAACTCAACCTCTCTAAAAAGTTTTACAGCGGTATAATATCATGCTACTTCTGACAAGACTTGTAATTTGTTCCACAAGTACTGAACGGTAGGTTTTTACAAACCTTTCTCTCTAAAATACCTGTATATGGCAACAATGGTACTATTAAGGTTAGGGATACATTGTGGTTATGGCTAATTGGTATGGTTAGGGTTGGGAAAGGATTGTGGTTATGGTTTTTAAATAAGCAAACATTAATTTAAAATACACTACACACCCATCCCCTACTATGTACACCACACGCTTACGTTTGGCTTCAATACATGCAGAATGCTGCAGAATCATTCAAAATAAGGGTAATTTCTAGTGAAACTGGGCTGAACAACCAATGCTGTTGTTTTACTGGTTGGGACAGTTTCAGTTCCAGTGACTGGAAAAAAAATTATGAAAGTTGTGGTCTACTGCTATGTTACAAGGAATTATTACATGAACATCAGATATAAAATTGGCATGGGGATATTTAGAAAGTATGAAAAACCAAAGTTCCTGTTAAGTCTTCCCCTTTGGTTTGACCAAGTCCCATCTCCCATAGGGCCCAGTGAAAAATAATAAGAGTCAGCAAACTGTTGGGTTCCAAAGTCTGGCTAATGTCCAAACCCAAACAGCAACAAAAAGAGGTCAGGGGCTTCTAGTTCTGATGTATTCCTTTTCTCGAAACATGGCCGTTCTCATCCTTGTTTATATTAGCTTTAACTTGGCCGCAGCTTTGGCCCTTCAGTCCAAAAGATACTCGGCAGTTCAAATTTGTTATGACGTTAGCAAGATACTGAACTGGCGTTGGTTGACGGCTTAACAAAATCTCCCAAGCTCAGCCAGGAAGTTGTGCCATTGATGAATCATTGGAGTTTTCCGATAAGAAGGTGGGGACGTTCTTTTTTGAAGAGGAGTGACGTTGCACTGAAGTAAAGTTCCATCGTAAAGCTGGTGAACATGAATCAGCTGTCCTCTCCAAATGATGGGAACAGAATTTCTCAAGATAAGTTTTACATATAATAGACCCTGCTTGTTGTTTTAATATTCATAATGATTCACCAGCTGCACCTGGGAATAAGAAGGCAATGATATTCCCAAACCTTTCCTAGTAAGGCCCTGTAATCGCAATTTCAATGCAATCACTTTCTGTTATTCTAGTTTTGCCTAAGATTTTAAATCTTGGCACTTGCTTGATATTTCCACTGCTGCAATCTGTTTTCATTAAGACCATGTCTCCCTAAAGCAAAGACAGCATTTTTCATTGCCAGAGTACACTAATCTGTGTCAAATATGAAAGAAGACAAAGGAAACACAGTGTTGCTGGTGTTGACGAGAGGAGTCGCTGAATTAAGTTGTTTTGGTTTGATTCCACTTAAACTAAAGAAAAGAAAGACAAAAAACAACAATTCCCACACATAAAGACGGAGAAATATGTATTAAAAGACAACAGACGTTGGTAAATGGTAAAATGTTACCATTGACATTAGCAGTCATACAAGAGTCCTAAAGTTACTAAACAAATTCATAAATTAACTCATCAGATAATGTCCATTACAGCATATTTTCTTTACAGTTAGCTAACTTAAGCAACCATACAGTAGCGGTAAAACACTTGAGTGTACTGAAGATAGTAAGGGTGTGTTTTATTGCTTATTCATTTCATTTGCAGCTGGATCGTTGTATTATTCCTTCTTACAAAAGTTACATAGCCTCTCTTTAAGGCTCACTCTACATTCAAAATAACCTTAACTTGAATCCTAAATCTAGCCGAATCCAACCCAATCTGATATCGTAAACTAGCTTTTGAAGAACTACGTTTCTATGTATGTGTTTATCCATAGTTTCTTGGTCTGTATTGTTTCCTGTGGCTTGTTAGTTATTACATTGCACTTGTGATTTTACCCTTGTAAAATATGGAAATGCATAGGGTGTGTTGTGTAGGGGACATATATTACATTTTAGACAAAATATTAAATAAAAATTGTTGGTTTGAATCCCTTTCTTCCTTTCAAGTAGTGTGTGTACCGTGTGTGTGTGTGTGTGCGTGTGTGTGTGTGTGTGTGTGCGTGTGGGTGCTCTAGTGCTTTGTCAGCGGATTATCTGACATACTATTTGCGTGTGTGAGCCCCAAACTCCCCTGCAGGTCCCCTCTCCTGTCAAAGCTGCAGCCCTGCGATGTGTCTCGCTGATCCCGTTATCTCACGTCTCTCTCATCTGGCTATTGTGTCTCCAATCTTCTGTACTTTATCTAATCTGCTCCCTCTCTCTCTCTGTTTTTACCTCTCTGCCTCTCACCCACAGGTCCCTTTGGTTATTAGTTTGATGTGCTTGATCTTGAAGGTCTTTCATCCCTATAGAAACAGACAAAGAGGCATTAAGGCTCACTATAAACTAGAAAAACAAGTTGGGAGCACGCTCGACGTGTGCTCCCCTCAGATTATTTTTAGATCGCTGCAACACTAAAGCTAAAGATGTATTTTCTGTTTTGTGGCGTCATGTTTGCCATGTGAACTCTGCCATATATGGCTGTCTCTGTTGCAAAAGGCTGTTAACTGGTAAGAATGGACAATTCTGGAGAATTACTTTGGTTGTTTACATTTCTTTCACCTTTTTTTTTCCATCTTCCATCCTTTCAATTCCTTTTTTTCCTGTTTCTTCACCTGTGGGGTTTCACTACTTGTCAGTTGTACCTGATGAGTAGCAAATATTTAAACAAACTCAATGGATCAGTCAATGAATACTTTGCATACAGTATTCAAAAAAGTTCCCATTTGAGTCTTGAACTTGACCTCTTTCTACACATGATCTACGCAAACCACCAAAGTGTGTTGTTTGGCTGACCAATCAATGAGCAGCTGACCCAGCGGCTCTTCACCGGTTACCCTGTGGGGGCGGTATGTGTGTTTATGGGTGACTCAGGGTTGTGCTGAGTGCTGAAACACACGCTTTATGCTTTACTTTGGCCGAAGGCAGACATCTCAAACAGCATCCATCACATATGGCTTGGCTGGTTCTGATATTGTGTGTGTGTGTGTGTGTGTGTGTGTGTGTGTGTGTGTGTGTGTGTGTGTGTGTGTGTGTGTGTGTGTGTGTGTGTGTGTGTGTGTGTGTGTGTGTGTGTGTGTGTGTGTGTGTGTGTGTGTGTGTGTGTGTGTGTGAGGTCATTGCCACAGAGGGTCTGACCCCTCCTCCCTCTTTTGGTGAAACAGTGAACAGCATCATCACCAATCAAATCAAACACATTTATTCATTTATCAACCTTTTGATAAGCGAGGAATCGCCTCAGCACCAGCTTCAAGTTTCTCTTAAAAGCATTCTGACCTGAAAACTGATCAACTTCAGTCCACCTTAAGAGATTTTATCATGCAGTACTTCATTTTTGCCTGCTAGTGTCAGTGTTGCACTGTGGAAAAATCCTCTTCAGACAGGCTATGGAGCCAAGAGGAGGGTCCTGTTTTTAAGGTGGATCATGAGGGTTGAGGGGTTTAACCTGAGTAAGAAAACTGCAATGCTGAGTTGGTATCAGTGTGGAAGTGCCAAACTGTGTGTTTTATTGTTTACATACATATTGTAATATGCAATATCAGATAAGTCTCTGCTTGTACTTTCTTGCATGCCTGTTTATGTTTTTTTCTGTCTGTGGTTCTGTATGTACCTGTCCTCCAATGCCTGCTAGTACCAGTGCTGGCTGTGTCTTGGTGTGGCATGTGGCGGCTGACACAAAGAAAGCAGCTTAGTGCTCTTGGTCCCTGCCTGGTCCTGGCTGGGCCGGGCGGCGAGTGCCTGGGGGCCTCCCGGACTGCCACCAACAGGGCTTTATCGGACGCAAGGATTATAGCGATTTCATCAGGCACTAGGCCTACCTCACACACACACACACACACACACACACACACACACACACACACACACACACACACACACACACACACACACACACACACACACACACACACACACACACACACACACACACACACACACACACGCATGAATGGTATGCACACATGCTCAGAGCAAGTCGGGTTACTTGATTGCTTGTTAAAACTGAATGGGCGCAATCAGGCCAGAATTGTATCTGTGGAAACTTAGAGCAAAGGATGACTGGAGGTGGTGGTGGGCTCTGTGTGGACTAAGAGAATACTAAACAGCAACAGTTACTAAGGTCTTCTGTGTGTGTGAAAGTGTGGCAGGGAAGGTTGACGGTGGCAGGCGTTAGAGGTCAAGGCTTCCCTGGGTTTGTAACTTCAGGTCAGCAGAAAAAAAACCCCCATTTGACAGCCCTGACTTCTTCGTCTTCTCCTCTCTGTACGTCTTTGTTCATCATTTCTAGAGGCTCAAACTCAGGTATCACATTGGTTACTGTACACCATACAACATAGGTATATATTCTGTATTTCTTCCTAAACTTGATTCATAGATTTTCTTGTTTGCAACATGTTGAATTATGTAATGTGTACTGTTAACATTCTGGCTGGATGATTTTTTTCTTTTCTCAAAGAGACATCAGGGAGTCATTTGGCCATTTATCCATGGTAACAGGAAAAATACAGTGAGATAAAACAAAATGCAATTTCCTTAGCTGATAGGTATTTCTTTTCTAAAGGTAGGCCTGATTTTACTTTCACTGACATTTTTCAGGTGATGGGATCACCTAAAGACCTCTGTAGCTTAAGGCCAATTTTTCAAATGTTTTGTTTTTATCGGTCTATGAGTTTTACATCGAGAACCACAACAGAAATGTTCTTAAAGGGGTATTTCAGTAATTTAGTAGAGCACTTCCATAACGTTGGGGGACTTTTGCAAAAGCTAAAATAAAAAATACTGGATCCATAAAGTCTGATTTCCTGAGAGCCCCCTTTGGTAATAAAAGAGCATGTCTTTTAAAATAAATGAATCCAGTTTGCAACATAATCTTTTCATTTAAGCTGAGATAACTCCCCATGTCTTAAAAACTAACTTTCACATGTAAAATGAGTGGATTGCCCCTTTAAGTAACATTTTCCTACACTATGCTGCAGGGTCAAATTAAATATACATATTTGGTCATGCATTTTTCTCAGCGCTGCTGGTTACCTTCCAAGTGAACCCTGGCATGCTTCACCTATAGTGTGGATGCAGTCAGGCCTAAAAGGCAGGAGAATAGCCAGGAAAGTTTGCATTGAATTAAACAGTTTTGACTGGATTCTCCCATATTTCCCTGAATGTTTTATATTACATGCACCGGCTCCATAACATTTTGCTTTTAGCTTGTACAAAATGGTCAAATAATGCTTAACAAACTGTTATTCCAAAACAGTCACTGGCAGCTAACTGGATAAACTAAAAAAGCAGCTCCATATATCAGCAGATTTCCACTTGAATAATTACGAAGTGGTTGCTTTTTGAATTTTTAGTCCAACCAGTTGAAGACATAATGAAAAGAGTCTCGTCTTTTTTTTAACCCAAAATCTTTAACTAATTCTCCTCTTGATTTACAGTTTACTTAAGCTTGATTTATGCCCGTGAGCGGTGCATGCTGAAACTGGCCTGTCAGGCAGCAGAGCCTTCTCCTTTAACTAACATCAACCCTCTGAACATTTGCACATTGGTCTTGCAGGCGATGCACAGCCGGTGGTTGTTGCCCGCAGCTGACCATCACAATGAAATGACTTGACTAGACAGTTATGACCACATTAAACCACCTCTTACTGGTGTGATGCTCTCTTCTTTTCTCAGGTAACACATTTGTATAGAGCCATGTGGCAGAAAAAAAATAACAGTGAACAGGCTCAGAGTGTCTCTGTCTGTATCTATAGTTGTCTCTGTGTGTGAATATCTGTCTATTTTTATGGTTGTGTGTGTCAATGTGAGTGTGTGTGTGTGGGTATTTCGGTCTGTCTGTTTTTATGGCTTTTTGTGTGCCCGCACGAATGTATGAGACTATGTGTGTGTGTCTGTGTATTTATGTCTATGTCTGTGTTTGTGTCTGAGTCTGTTTGTGTGCGTGTGCGTGTGTATGTGTGCGTTTGTTGTGTGTGGGTCAGTCAAAAGCTACTTTCAGGGACAAATTTAAGACTTAAGAGCAGTTAATTGGGGATGGCTTGTCCAATTGGGGACACAAACTGTGTCCCTAGTTGGTAAAAAGCTGATTTTTGGGGTCAGTAATTAAGATTAGTATTAGGCTAATAGTGGGTATGGTTAGAGGAAGTTTCCAGGAAATGAATGAAAGTCTATGTAATGTCCCCAAAAGTGACCTAGGACAACGTTTGTGTTTATGTGTGTGTGTGTGTATCTTTCACTCTCAGGTGCGACCACACTGTTTGGCATTGTGTAACACTCTACGTGTCTGGCCTCTGATGCTGTGATCAGTCCCTTTGGCTCAGTGCTGAGAGAGCAGTGCGTCCACTATAAACTACTTAAATGTTTATACTCATTCAAAAACATGTCCACTATGTGCTACAGTTATAACATTGTAGGGAAATGAATTTCCTTGGTTGACAAAATGACAAGAATTTCAATTACTGTGTTTATTTAACTTAATTAAACATCAGATATTTGTATATGAGAGTGTACAATTGTTACCCTAAGTGCTTACTTTAAAAGGATAATCCAACAAATCCACAGTTTTGTCTCCATCTTTGGTGCTACAGTAACTGGTCATAAGTGATCAGGTAATTTTCTTTCAGAAAACTGGGATACTTGAGTCTGAATACAGTGACTATCCACAAACAGATAACAGATTACAATTTATTTTATAATTCAGTGTTAGATTATACCTGTTAATAGCATCACCACATCACAGAAGAATGTATCATACTTAAACAGGCTGGACAGTTAATTATTTTCTTAGTATTTGAATGATTTCATTCACTTTATGATATAGAGGTACAATGGGAAAATCAACCTTTTTTCATTACTGAACAGGAGATTATTGCCATACAATTGTGTGTTTACATTCTTTCACCATGTGGACAGTGGCCATCATGGTAAGCATGCTTCCAGACTTTATTCTAAGGCGTTGTTCCTCTGTGAACTGACCTTTCAAGCAAGTAAAACCTTACAGCCAGTGGAAAACCTGCATACCAGATGCAAATGATGCTCATGAAATCAAACACTGGAATACAGTCAAACAAAAGTTAATGTAGAGTGTATGGTGTCTGGTAGCAATTCATGAGCCTGTGTTATCTTTGAGAATGTGGCCTTAGAAACCTGAGCTATTCCTATTAATTCTCATTGAAAGATGGATGCTTTGTAATCATGGTTTTTGGGGATTTCCTGTCCTTATCCATTGTAATCATAACAGGTAATAAAACATTATCTTTTCCTATTTAATAGGCAATTGCATTGTTTGCACTCTTTTTTCTTTAAGACCCTTGAGCGGTGCAAGGAGACACAGTCATTAAAAAGCATTACCCCCTCATTGAATGATATATGAATTGAATGTGTTGACATCTCAAGTATCTTAATTAAAGACCGCTCCCATCACTTGATGGCATTCATGCTTAACTTTGAGTTTATAAGCTGGTTGTATAGCTGAGTCCGACTCTTCTTTGTTGGCGGTTCTGTCCTGACGCCAGCTGAAACATATTCTAAATCTTTTTTTTGTGCAGTCTTTCATATTAGAAAGAGACGACTGAAAGTGAGACTCTTTAGTGTGATTATAGGTGCAGCGTTGATGCAGCTGAGCACTGTGTAGTATTTGTCAAGTACATCTTCTTAGATAATATGGCTTTTAAATAATGGTTACCTGTGGGTGTTTGATTGCAATCTGAAAGGGTTCCTCATACATAAGAAGAAGAAAAGAAAACCACAACCTCACTCTGTGTTTGCATCAAACATCAAAAGTTGGCGTAGCAAACCACAGTTGGAACATGTCTGTTAACCAAACAGACTGTGGGGCTCAAACAACTTGTTGTACAGTATAATCCTTATTTACAGAATGTCATAATCTATTAGCTCAGTCTGGGAGCCAAATGTACACTCCATCAGAACAATCTATACAAAGTGTTTAAGAACAGCTGCTAAATAAACTGTTCTCTCTCTTTCATAATCCAACCTCCCGCTGCACCCCTATCTTTTCCTGCAGTCTCTTTTTATCTTCATATTTGCTCCTTTTATCCTCCTCTTTTCCAAGAACAACACACTTTCACGCCACATGCTTTGTCTTTGCATGCATCAATTTTCTCTATTTTCTTTCACCCTCACTTCATTCGTATCCCACCTCTATCTTCTAACTTTCTCTTCTTGTCTTTCTCACACTGGTCCACTCTCTCTTCCCTCGTTCATACCTACCATCTCAGGCTTGTCCACGAGAGACAATAGCCTTATTGTGAATGTGTTTCGTGGGTGTGTGTTGGACCACACAAGACTGCAGAGCAGAAGAAAACTAGTGCATCCCTCCTTCCCTCTCTACCTGCCTATATAATCATCGCTCAAATCACAAGGGTCTGACAGCTTGTCACCTCACAGCTTAAATAGAGGAAATACCTGAGGGACTTACATATCCTTTAAGGTGTGCATAGGTGTCTATGTATTTATGTGTGTGTCTGAGGGGGGAAACAATAGGGGCATTAGGTACCTGTCTCATCATGGCACTTGAGTGGAGAGAGGGTGTGGCTTGTCACATGCACACAGGCTCTATTGTGCATTGTTTTCACGTGTATGGATGGGTGTATCAGTGATGGATGGAGTCCTTTTGGCAGCAAACACAGCGGCACACTTGGCGGCTCATTTCACACAGAACTTGTGAAATGAGCATGAAATCCAAAACTAACAACTAATGCACAACGTCACCATTTTCAAATAAAAAGGTTAGCTAAGAGTTAAGTTATTTGAAAAAACACCTTTTGCTTTGGTTACGGCAACAAATGAATGGTTAAGGCCCTCGTCACATGTCAGCAGGCAAAGTGTACTGTAGCAGAAGATTTATATTTTAAAAACAAGCCTAACCCTTTGTGGATTATGTATTTTGAACATAGAAACAGGTTGTAGTCATTTAACACTTTTGGAGAAAAAGATGGGGCCTGGTGATCAAGAAGGGCTTTCATCCTTTTTGCCTGTCTCTGGTCACTTCATCTAAATGGTTGCACATCTAGAGATTTCAGACAAACAAAGAAAGAGTTTTCATGAAAAAACAATCCCAACTCAAGTTCATTTTACTGGCTTTTTCCATGGCTTTCAACAGTAATACATAGTGTGTGTTTGCTACTGATTTTGCTCAGTTGTCATGGAGATGACAATCCCAATGCAATGCCCACTTAGAAGCATGTTCTTACTGTTTCCATGGTCAAGAATGAACTCTGATGAATGTTTTGCATCTTTGCTCTTTCCAGAGGAAGACAATGACTCTCACTGGAGAAAAAGCAATTCTGCTGCTGATCGGGAGCAGAGAAGGTTTCACCAAGTTTGAACCATTTCGGTGTCAAACTGCTGCCTCTGCCTCAATATACAGTATGATTGGAATGTAATACCCCATATAATGCTCTGTCAGAACAATGTTAATGTCCTCATTTCAAACAAGGCAATGAAAGTTTGATATATATTTATAGTGTTCATGCATGTGTGTGTGTTTGTGCATGTGGATGCGTGTGGACGCTGAAGGCCGTGCAACCATAAATCATACGATACATGGCAATGTGTTAAAGCTGAAAAAACAATGGTTCTTCATGCACCTATACTCAAGCACAGGGAAGCACGACTTTAAAAACGGGGTTCAATGTAAGAGAAAAAAAATCTTAAAACAGAACATACTTCCTGACTCTGAATTAGACCTAATTAGAACCGTACCGGTATTCTAAAGCTCAAAACCAGTATTATTGTTTAAACTTGTAAAAATATCTTAAAAGATGGAGTGAATTCCATTTCTGAGAAAGCGGCCACGAAAGAAGCACTTTTAACTTCAACATAACATGCAATTAACCTGCCAGCACGGCAGAGGCTTTTACAGGAGCAGAGCGTCTCCTTATATAGTCATGATGGCAACCTACAACTTTAGGACTACCACTCACCTCAGGACATCCACAGTGCATAAATCAGCATGTACAAGTAGTAAATGTGGGGTTTACGCTGCATTTAAGTGCTCCTTGTAAGATCCTACTTCTGAGTCAAGAAGTCACAAATACTATTTGTCCAACATTCAAGTGCTCTTGTTCAGAAAATAGTTTTTATTTATGTTACACTTACATGTACAATGGTGCAAAGGAAGAGCTATGTAGCAGATTATGTAGCTGGATTTAAAGCCAGAAAAGAGAAAGAGAGAAGAAGATAAAGAAGTGTAAATAAAGACAGCCACCAATTATGCACAAATACCTTCAAGGTAAAGACTAAACATCAAAATACACAAAAATACTAATTGTTCACACAGAATTTGAAACTATAGTTTTCACATCAACATACATTATTCTTACTTTCAGTTGCTGAATGAGACATCTGTGCTTTCCAATTTGAATTAGTCACTTATTATGATCACTTGAATTCTCAGCAGTTATAATGCTGCATTCAAGTGCAGTTTTTACTAAAAATTCCCCTCGGGGTTCCAACAAACCTCACTTCCCACGCTCATGGCTAACACTGAAAGTAAAAAATTCATTCATGGATTTAATTTTGGTAGGATACAACTCATTTCTATTCTTACACGCTTACAACTTTCGTTATTAATTGCCTCCTAATGTCCCCCATGTTTGGTTTCATTTTCAGTTTTGGAACTTTCTGTCATCACTTCAGCTACTGAAAGTAGTCTGAATTTAGCACTTTCTTTAAGGGGACCTACTATGCTCATTTCCTACTCTATATTTTTATTCCAGGACTAGGGTAGCTTTGCATGATTCACAGTTCAAACAACTCCTTATTTATTTTATACTGAAGCTTATACATAAAGCCAAACACCATTGGTGTCAGATCATAGCTATAAACTTTTCTGCATATACTGCATATTAGAACAGACCTGACTATTTTGTTCTGTTGACGGCACAGGCGAACACTATGTGTGAACATGGGTGGCAAAGAAAACATGAAATAGATGCATACCCATGCATAAATCTGAAGTGTAAAAAACACTGGAAAAACACATCTGAAATAGGTGGATCATCTGGTGATATGATATTATCTTCTTATATTATTTTTTCTGCTTCCTGAACCAGACTCTCACTTCTACACCTCAGCGACCATTTGTCTTATCTTCTTTCCTTCCCGTCGCCCTGAGCGATACCACTGTGGTCTACTTTGTTTTGTGGCTTTTGCATTCAGGAAGGAGTAAAGATAGCTCTGAGTAATGCTAGGATCAGACTACATGATATCAGCCAGATAATCAAACGTATAATGGGGCATCAGGAACTAGAATGAGAGTTGTTCACAGGAATTTGTAATTTACTCTCATGTACAGTGTGTCATAGAGGAAGAGCTACATTTCTGGGTAACTAACATGACCTTTTTTGCCCTCTCTTGCTAAGTTTGACTGACATGTAACTCAACAGGATATCTTTAAGGCACCATGATTCCTAGAGTCCGTCAATGTTGTCTACTGTGATTCCGGCATGACAGTAATTACTCTCTAAAGAATATTAACAGAATTTTCAGAAGCCTGAACGAAAGAGACAGCATCTTTAAGGAGTAGCCTACGCACAGAGATTCTGTCCAATCATGACTAGAGGCTGTGTTATATAACCTCTGCTAAAGCACAGTGAGAACTTTCCCATCAAACCTTGAGTGTGTGAGTCTGCATGAGTCTTGTTCGTTTATCCATATCTTTCTCCCCATCAGGGAACATATGAGCCCATCCATCAGGCCTATCTATTAGTCTGGTGCGCACTCAACCCACTCATTCAACTCAGCATGCCCTGACGGGTGCTCCGCCCCATCTTTTTGTCCTAGCATCCACTCTTTTTCCTCTATTCCTTCTTAAGCCTATCATCTTCCTCTTTTTGTTATGCTGCCTTAGGTGAAAGCTGCATGTGCATTCATGGAAAATCAAGACATCCATGAGCAGGGATTTGTGCATGCCTGTAGCGTGTGTGTGAGCAGGTTCCCATATAGATAAGGGATCTTAAACTAACAGAAGAGCCTAAGAGCAGGTGGAACTATCAGTTGAAAAGGGCCCCGCTGTAGATGCACAGACGATTACATGGATTTACATATGCATAGATGCATGAACACATGCACACATTCTCACACACACACACACACACACACACACACACTCTTACTCATGTTACCTTGTGTGTGTGTGTGTGTGTGTGTGTGTGTGTGTGTGTGTGTGTGTGTGTGTGTGTGTGTGTGTGTGTGTGTGTGTGTGTGTGTGTGTGTGTGTGTGTGTGTGTGTGCCTTTGTTTCCAAATTCAAAGAATTTCTCTCAAATCTTTGCTCCCATACTGAAAAACTAAAGTTTAGTTGTGTCTGTCTGCTTCTACATTGTTGTTTTAAAAATGTGTTTACACTGCACTGGTGTGCCAGCAGCTATTTTACTTTTACTACTGTACAGTACAGTACAGTACACCCAAACACACTTCCACATGCAGATGGGAGGAGGGGGCGATTGAAGTGCCCGATGAAGTCTCCCGATTAATGGATGAAGTCTACCAAAACTACAATATTTCTATTTAATTTGTACCCATGTTATACTAATGCTTTAGGGGATTAAGAATGATGTGGTCACCATAGACTCACCATTGTGTACCATAGACTTACAGAACAGTCAGCTTCTAAAGCAATAGTGGTTATTGCTGTTTTTGCCTGGAGCAAAGTCTGCACATCATCTTTCACATGATATGAGCTGCTTGTCAAACGTCTGCAGGTTTCAAACCAATATCGGCACTTTTTTGTAAGTGTGTGCACAATTTAGACCTACAACTGCTGCTGAACTAACTACTCACACACACACACGCACTCAATATAGTTTAGCTGTGAGACATTGAGACATGATGTATGAAGAGGCTGTCAGGCAGTGTGTCACAGCGTCAGATGTGTGTTGTGTCTCTACTGGTAAAGAAAGCCTAGAGCCATGCTGAGTAAGGTCAAAACACACAGACAGTACAGCTGATACCGCATCTGCTGACTTCATCACTCTGCCTGTGTGTGTGTGTGTGTGTGTGTATGTGTGTGTGTGTGTGTGTGTGAAAGAGAGAGAAAGAGAGCTTATGCATGTGGTGAAAGATCACATTTTCTCTGTGTTTTAGAGTGAATGCATGATTTGTGTGTTGACATATCAGCCTAATGATTGCAAACAGTGCAGTCAAGGTTAACATCAAAACGAAATCTTTGTGTGTGCGTGTGTGAGTTTATGTGCACATCTGATTTCTTCACTTTGCTTACCGCCGCTTGACACCCGGGGAAATCCTCATTCAAGCTGCACTCAACAGCCCTGAAGCAAGTAAACACTACGCTAAGCTGTAATGACTACTGTCTTGTTTCCCTACCAACGTGGTCTGTTTTGGTGCTGCAGGGATCGCAGAAACCCGTCCATGACGCGTCTTACCTGGGGCAGAAGGATTGATAACAGTATCTCATTGTCCAGTCGCCGCATAAGGAGAACAGGCAAAGACACAAGACAACCTCAGCTGCGGGTGTTAATAAAACACTTATAGTACAATGGTGGTATTATCACTCCAGGAATGTGTGATAGTCTTGGGATTATTCATTACCTTGAGGAAGGGAAAAAGACCAGCGTCAATGCAACCTTATCAGGCTGTTTAGCTCAATTTTTGGGGCATGTTCCCAGTCAAATTGTCAAACAAGATAAGATATTCACTGTTTCTGACAGCTCAATGTATTCAGACATAAGGCATCCGCAGCAGGTTTACATTTTAAACATATCGTATTTCTTGAGAACACGCACAGTGAAATATTTTACTTACATAAAACTTGCTCCAAAATATGACCTTTTTTCTTTCACCGCTCACCCATCCACATGTTATGTCATTAGGACTGTTTCTTGGATTAAACAGCTCCCTTATTTTAGCATGCAGGCAAGATTTATGCTGCAAGTCTATACTATACATGCTGTGTGTTCTTTTCTATGCAACAGCCACGGCCTCTTTAAAATGTATGAGTCGAGACTTGTCAAGGCAGACTTCAAAAGAAGGTCTTTGAAGTGGTCCACCATATGGGGATGGTAAGGTGAGTTTCAGTGAACTGTCAGATTAAGATCAGGGAGCAACTCATTCTGATCAACTTTTTGGCCGTTCAATAGAGGCACCATAAGAGCTTTGTGGCAGCCAAGCAGAGAGACCACCGCCTCATTCTTACGCAAATCCTTAATTTTTTTGCTGTCAGCCCCGCAAATACCATAGTTCACTTTTATGTGGTTGTCTGTTTCAATAAAAACAGAGAAAAAAAACATGCTTTAGGCACTCTTAGCAAAGCAAGGAAAAAAGGTATATTTAAAAATCCTTCAGTTGGTTGGAGATAATGGTTTACAACTCCAGTCAGCTTCCACCTCACAGCGTCAAAGGAGATGATTCACCATACTTGTACATTTGCGATGTAATTACATAAGAAAAAGCTTGCTAATTGCGTCAATTTGAGTCACTGTGGTTATTAGTGTTGTATTGTTTTACACTGGAAAAATTACCACACTATATGATTTTTCAGTGTGGTGTTCATGTTCACTATTGTCCAACACTGTAAAGCACAACGGAGCTGCGGAGGAGCTGCTCACAGCTGGAAAACATTTAATAGAGGACAGTGGGTTAACGGCTCCAGGGGAATCCCAGAAAACAAAACAAAACAGAAGTATTAAATCTTTGGGGAAACATTCTGCTTTCTCTGAAGTTTCCAAATTGGAAATTGGCAGTCGTGATCCAAAGTCACAGTTACGGGCATCCATTAGTGCACAGTTGACACTATTCAAAGAACATTTATTTACTGTATACTTGCTGCCAAAATGCTATACTATGAAAATTAACACATTGTGTATATTTAATGGTATTAATGTAATGTGTGTTTCCTTACTATAAAAACGGGTGTAAAAAATGCTTATTTTGACAATGGACTATGGTTTAGAACAAGATGGTGCTACTCTTTAACTTCTGATTCAACACATCTCATACATGCCAATATCAGTTCTCTTCCCCTAGCACAGTTCCTTTTAATCTAAGCGACACTGTAACAGCTTCAGATCTGTATTAATTGACATATAAGCCAGCAACACTCCATTAAAAACAAGCTGAGGAGTCAATTCAGCTGTGTCTCCCTTCCCACAAAACCACAAAATATAAAACAAGGCTTTAATGAGAAGCATACGGAGGAGTGATATAAAGCTTTAACTGGCTTTTACGCAGTTTCTCTCCTCATTCATATGTACACCACATCATAATCAAATCCCTGCTGTAAGTAACAATGCCTGTCTCCAAATTCAACACTTGCTTACAAAGCATATGTTGACACTGGCGCCAAAACGCTGTGGGCCAGCAGGCATTACCAGCTTCAGTCACACACACACATATATACAGTACACACGCGACTCCTCACACTACAAAATGATGTTCATTAGCAGAAATGATTGTTTTATGTGAATTATGAGTTGTTATTTAACACGTCTCCAGCCTGTTTTCATGTCCCCCCTGTGGTGCATAACCAAACCTGGAACCCTATAGAATATACAATATGTGTTAGACATGTGCAAAAGCGTATATACACAAAATCACACCATTCCATGTGCATTAATTCACTAACGCTCAACCCACACTCCTATCTCTCATGTGTTTTATTGTATTTTCATTGCCATTTTAAGGGGCTTTTATAAAGAAATGACCTGCATGTAAAACTGCAACTAATGCAGAATGTATTTGGGTGCCACAGTTTTGTGTGGCCATTCCTTGTCACACATACATAGGTCTACAGGTGCAGCTGATCCCAAAGAAACACAGAACAGTAATTTCATCCAGGAAATAATTTAAAGCCATGAAACTGGCTGTGGCGGAAGGAGAGATGGGATTGATATCTTACTCAACATCTGAATCTGGGCATTCAGGAGTGTTTGCTATTACAGGTGGACTGGGACACGCAGTGGATTCATATGTCCACTGTTGACCCCGTGGGTCTGCCAAAGGTGTGTATGTATGTGTGTGTGTGTGTGTGCACATGAGGTTGAGCATATAAGGATAAAGTCCTGAGAGAAAAGGAAAACCTAAGCCAAGTGTTGGGAATGCTTATCCAGCTGTATGTGAGCATCTGTTTAACCCTGTTATTTCTACGTGCGTGTGTGTGTGTGTGTGTGTGTGTGTGTTTAACATGTCTATTCATTAGGATTGAAAACAGTGAATTGAGATCATGTATTTACTGGGAATTCTTGCCAAAATCTGCCTTACATTTTTATTATGTGTGAGCTTGTGTGTCTGTGTTTCTTTCGTTTCTTTTCAAAATCTTTTTGAGATTTTCAACAAAAGTTACCAAGGTTGGTCAGATTTATTCCACACTGTTACACAATATACACTACCATAGTATCATATGAAACATTTAAAAACAATCAAAAGTGGCTACCCCATCCCTATCTCGAAATAAAGAAATAAAAGTAAAGCTGGAGCTACTTCCATGAAGTCATTGTAAGAGTGCATGTCATGCTATGTTGTTTGGGTGTTATGAAAGTGTGTCAAAAGAGTCCCAACATTTTTTATAATTTCTTCTCAGAGCCACTATTGAGAAACTCAACATCTCCAAATTAAGGCAGGACAAGATGTCTCGGATCCCTGACTAAGTGTGGACGGGGCAGCAACCTTCCACTGAGAAAGACTGTGCGTCTGGCCAAGAGTGAGGCAAAGGCAACCATGCGGCACTCTGGAAATGTCAGATGAGGATCTTCTCCATCTGTAATGCCAAACAGAGCTACCAGAGGGTCTGGGTCTAGAATCTGCTTTAAGATGTTGGATAGGGTATGAAAGATGTCTCTCCCAGATTTTTGTAAGTGAGGGCACAGCCAGTACATGTGGATAGCGTTGATGATTTGTGTATTGATGTGAGGATGGAATCCAATTGGTCAGCAGATAGTATGCCCCAAATCATGTTCCCAAGCAGTTTTAATCCTGTCCAGAGGTGGACATGTCAGCATGGAAATTTTTTGTACAACATTTTCAATGTACCTTTAGTGGGTCGAATAAAAGAAATGTGTCAACAGGTTCTTCAGGAAAGCACTGTAGGATAGAGCACACATCATTTTTGACCTGTAAATACTGAAATAAATGTGTTTTGGATAAGTAGTTTTTCTCTGACAGTTGGTTGAAAGAGATAAAACATTTATCTTTAAACGTGCCTTTAAACCATCTGATGCCTTTCCTGTGCCAGTCCTGAAAAGTTGAGTCGCATTGAGATGGCGTGAAACGATGACTGGAAGTATCAGGGCTTATAAGGGAGCAGTCTCTGTAGCCAAAGGTCTTCCTGAACTGGGCCTACACTCTCACAGTATGGCACATAACTAGGTTGTCTCTTAATTTAGTGTGAGAGTGGCTAAGCAGTGAACCAAGGAGGGCTGGGAGTGAAATATCCTAGTGTGATTTTGGCTCCAGAGATGTTCAATTTGGGATGTGTTGGACTGAAGTTAGAAGTGGTTCCAAAAGGCAAGACAACTAATGTGAGAAGCCCAGTAATAGTGGCAGATATCAAGAAGCTCCAAAGTAAAATCCTTCTTATTTTGCCATATATATGGGGCCAGTAAAACTAAGAATGATTTTGGGGTGTATATACTTATAATTTCCATTTCACTGCTACTTCCCTGTGAATTCTTCTTCTTCTTTTCTGTTTGAAAGTGAATATCATTGCAGTCGAGGTCAGATACTTCCTCGTTACTTGGAAGCAGTTTATTTTTATTTATTTTGTACCCCCACAGGGATCTAAATTGGTTTAACAGAATAGAGAGGCTGAGGCTGAATTGTATAATGAAGGCCATTTGCATACCCACGTCCCAAATTCCGGCGATGTTTTCACCATTAGGAAGGGTAACTGCAAGTAGTCTGAGAGCTAGATCGCAGAGGATAGGATTCAGTGACCACTCTCGACAGTAGATGCATCTAATAATTTAATCTAAAATATAAATGATGACCCTAATCCAAAATTTTCCAAAACTGTTAATAAGTACTTCCATTTGACTCAATCAAACACTTTCCCTGCATCTAAGGATACAATGCACAATGCATTTTCATAGAGAGTAATACAATATGTCAAAAAGACAATTTTTAATTAAATCTATGTGATCAGTGACCAATATTTTGGAGAGGACTTCTTCAAGTCTGTGTACCAAAACCTTTGCTCAAATCTTAGCATCTGTGTTTAGTCATGAGATTGGCCTGTACTAAGCACACTCTGCAGGGTCCTTCCATTTCTTGGCTATGAGAATTATGGATGCCTCATTTAGAGATGGAGAGAACCCAGCTGACAGGATTCAGGCAGTTGTTAGTTGTGGGGAGAGGAACGCAGAAAACCTCTTAAAGAATTCGGCTGGAAATCCGTCCGGTATTGGTAATTTTCCAGTTGCATTCATATGGCTAGGGCTATTTCTGCTTGACTTAGTGGCTTTTTTAGTTTCCCCACCAAGTCTGGGGGAATAGTTGGGATAGGCAAAGGTTCAAGAAAGGTTTGGATTGTCTTTTCATCTCCATCAGATTGGGAGGAGTAAAGTTGGGAATGTTTAAAGAATGAATCTTTAAACGTAATTCTGATTTTAATAGTATCTAAAATGACATCTCCGCTTTCTATATGAATACATGTTATAAGTTGCTTAACCCTCTGCCTTTTTAGCTGATTAACTAACTGTTTCCCTGTCTTTTCACCATGTTCATAAAATGTACTTTTTCATTTGGTGATTCATAATGTTTGAATGTTTTCTTTTGAGTCATATTCTTTTGTTATAGTTCTGTGGTTCAGCTCAGTGTGTACTGTTTATCGATATCTAGGATTTTAGATGACAGATCCAGTTATTCCTTTTGAGATTGTCTTTTCTTGGTTGCAGCAAATTACATAATTGAACCTTATAGATAGGCCTTGAGTGCATCTCAGACCATGAAACCACAGACATCTGGAGTAATACTAGTTTCAAGAAATAAGTGTGGTTGAATTAAAACGTCAGTGCCATATGGGCTGTGGAATACCAGGAAGTAGCAGTGACATCATAACTGAGGAATGATCAGATATACAATACTTTGGTATGTACAGGAACTGACTCAGAGCTTCAGAGCCTGTTGTCGATAAAAATATAATCTGGTCTGAAGTATGTGTGGTGAATGAAAGAGAAAAGCGAAAACTCTTTCTCTCTCTTTAGTGTGGAGGAACCACCATACATCTGAAATTCCATACTCGCAGACAAAAGACTGAATGTGTGAAGCAGATTTACTTACTACACCAGGTTTCTTGGAAACACGATAAAGAACTAGGTCCAACCAACAGTTAAAGTCCACCCCAAGTATTAAGTCAGAGCCGAGGTCCGGGAAATAAGAAAACAGGTGATCAAAGAAGCAGGCATCATGTATTTTTGGGGCGTATATGCCACCAAGACAACATTTGTGGTCCCTGAGACAATTGTAGATCTACTGCTCCCATTGGCTGCAATTTTGGTTAACTTGAGTCCGTTTTTAGATACAAGGATACAGACTCCTCTTGCCTTTGCCTGGAAAGTAGAAGTACCGTGCCCAGCCTGCCATAAATCTGGAGTTGTCTGAGGAGTGCAGGTGAGTTTCCTGTTGAAAGGAAATAGTGATATTAAACTGCTTAAGATGGGGGAATAATTTCTTTCCTTTAACTGGGTGATTCAACCCATTGACATTTTGAAAGGAATGTGTGTCGGAAAGTAACAGTATGGTGTAGACTCCATGCAGTAGCATTAAAAAGGAAACAGCTATGCATAATATATATTCTAAACTAGACCGAGTGCAAAAGTCAAAGCAAAACTGTCTTTCAGGCTAAGTTGTTTGATGACTGTAATTGCACGCATCAGTCACTGTCTCACACAAACACAGCCCCATGGTAAGATTGTCCACATATTGTATAGTGCTCAGTTTGTTTGTTTTATCTGCCAGACAACAAGGGGGCTCCGTGCTGGTTCCGCCATTGGTAGGTAATGTATCCGGTAAGAGGTGAACCAGATGTAAAGCTTAAATTAACACATTAACACGTAAGCACAGCTAGTTAGCCAAACCCATAATGACAAGGATTTGTGAACACATTATGTTTCCTTAAGAGATATTTCAAGTGCAAGTGATACTTTCAAACATTCCTTACATCATGTTTTCTATCTGTGTAAACTCTAGCTAAGAAAAGTAACATTAACATTAGTGCAATGGTTGTAATCAAAGCTTGCATTAAATTAGCCCAAGTTTAGACCTCTGTTACTGAAGTATAGCTCTTCCCTGGCTGGGAACTGCAATACATTGTTGTGATGGGTTGCCAGGAAAGTCAAAGCATCCTCCGCTGATGAAGGTGCTGTTATGGCCATTTTAAATTCCATGCTATGTTCTGCCAGAAGTCAGGGCAGCTGTGTTTGCAACAGAGGTGGCAAGAGCATCGTCCTTCTTACAGTCTTTTTTGGATGATGGATTGTTTTTGGAAAAAAGGATATCAAAAAAAGAGAAAAAAACACTGTATAATTTCACTTTGCTATGTGCAGAAATGAGGCTTAGGAAGACATTGAGATTAGGAAAACTCAATGTCAATAAAGTATTGTACCGTCATCACCCACCCCCCTTATGTAATGAGAGAAAAGGAGACCCTAACTTTCTCTCCTGATTCCTGCACCTACCTGCTCACCTGTTCCTCATTCCCTAATCATCCCTCACTTCTCACCTGCCTCTCATTCTGCCTAATCGCCCAGTCTGTATATATAGATGCCCATTCCCATTGTTCTCTGCCAGTCTGTCACTGTCTTCTTGTGTTGTACCCACCTGCATCTGTTCCCTGTTTCTCTGCTCTGGTACTAATGGTTTTGACCTACCAGGAAATTTAACACACAAAACTAAATGCTTAAGTCTGATTTTGAAATGGTGTTACGACAATAACGTACCTGGATCGACTTTTCACTTCTTTACTTCTCATGAAAAATTGGCATTTAAACGCAACGGAATAAGTTGTTACATGAATGTGGAGTGCTGAACCTGTAAATGCAGATGCAGGCAGCTCAATAAGTGGCCTAATCAGGCGTACAGGCCTCCTTTCTCAAATCTGAATATGTAGCAACATTCAATACATGATACACATAACGTTACAACAAAACATACAATGCTACCAAAACAAAACACCAAGAAGGCTGCATGTGATTTTCCCTCTCTGCCATCTGCATCGTTGCAGTAGTCGACTGATACTGGTTGATGTAGGAAAGCAGTAAAATACTCCCCAGAAGTCACAATCTGTTTCCCATTCATAGCTTACCTACACTACCTACGTGTAACGCTGCGTATCTATTATTCCGTGTGCTCAATGAGACTTCAAAGTGAGAAATACGAGGTGTGAGAGACACCATTAAGAAGCAGTCCTTTTCTGCACTTATATGTTACATAAGGCTAAAACTGCCGAAGCCCCTCTCCAACTATCAATGCTAGCAAGTTCTGTAACAGCAGTGTGTATGTGTGTGTTGAGGAAGAAGAGAGAGAGAGTGAAAAGAGAAAAGCCATGGAGTGAAACAGTATATTAGCCTCCGGAGGCAGAAGCACACAATGTTCAGTATTGACCTGCATGTGTGCTTCAGTGATTTCAGCAGCTTGATGTTTGTATCTCTTGGCCACAGTGTCTCCATCTGAACTCTGCGGCGTGCACACACACTGGACTGGGTTCAGCTTCTCATAACTGGCATGATAACAAAAGAGATTTTGATTCTTGAAGCTCATGCCATCTAAATAGCATTTGCAAATGGGAAATCATGTGCAGCGTGTTTATGAAGATGAACGTTAAGTGTTTATGTGGATCACTAGACACCTGCTGAGCAGTCTGTATTTCCTTGGAAAATATGGTCTGATGCGCAGGAAGAGATGCTTTTTGTATTTCCAGCTGCAACAAGAGGTAGAAACAGAGCTGAATAGATAACATGTGCATAATTCTGAAGTGAAAATGTGTGCTGCTGTGAGCCAGCAAAAAGCTAAATAAATAATGGATGGACCGATGGAAGGATGGACGTAGAACTTGCCCAGACAAGTCAGGACAGAGGGCAGAAATGTGAATAAAAGACAAGATGTTCATATAGTAAAAAAAAAAAGAAAAGCTGACATAGATACACTTAAAACAACAATTTGATTTGAGTTTCATGTGTCTGGAAGTGATATTCTAGTGTAAATATAGGTCTGTGACTTACCCACAAAGTTAAATTTGACTGCAGGCTTAGAACACTGTCCCTGTTTTATTCTAATTCAAACACTGCAGATAAAGATGGCTTGATTCAAACAAATGATTCACTGACTATTCTGCTTGCAGTACCAAATAGGGTTTTGAGATTTACGAGGGAAGTCACCCCAAAAAAAAAAAAAAAAAATTCTAAATTTGACTTTAGGATTTTCTGCTCATCATATTGCTCACTCTGTAGCAAATCCCACTGACCTATCTGGCACCAGTGGTTTTACACAAACTGAGACGAGAGGGTTTGGAGCCAGATGGAGCGAGCCAGAAAGAAACGGTGATAGGGAAAACATTTTTAAAGGGGTATAGAGATTAGAGAGGAAATTGATTTTATTTTCTGCCTGGATAGATTTCACTTGTTTGCAACAAAGTAGTTTATCATTTATTCAGGATAATTCTTGAGTGCAAGATTATGATAAAATTCTGTTACATTAACCAATAAATGATAATCTCAATTTGGCGTTTTCTCATAACAGAATTAGTCACTAATAATTAACAGTTAGTCTTTCAGAGAAGCATTAATCTCTGCAAAAAATATCCTGTAATCGTAGCAGATTTGATACTTTACTTTAAATGTCAATTTGGTAAACTCCACACACACACACGTGGTTCTCCAAAAGATATAAAACAAAGGTGTGTGTGTGTGCACAATGAGAGGAGGGAACAATGAGAGAAAAGGACAGAGGAGGGGAGGGAAAGAAGAGGAAGAATTGATTCATATTACAGAGTCTGACTTCTCCCAACTTTTCCACTCCTGTAAATCTTTAGGAGCTGAATAATGTGCCTGGAAGCTTGCTGACCAGACCCCCACTACATACATGTGTGTGTGTGTGTGTGCACCACTCACACATTCATACAGTCACCAAGTGATCTTACATATTTTTTGTAATTATTGTCAAGTGCACACTTAACAAAATGCAAAATTTACAACAGAATAGCAAGAGGCAAAAAGAGAAATAATGAGTCATTCACTGACACACTTTCACTGGCACAATAAAGGAGATGCTATCAATCAAAAGAATTGAATTTCAAATGTATGACATAACTTTTCATTCTGAAATGAAAATCAGCCCTACAGAGTTGGAGGATCGGACAGCACATGTAGTCTTTCTTGACTCACTCACCACCGCTTTGGCTTTTCTGGTTTGACCTACATTTCACGTGGCCTTTTGTGTGCATGTAAATACAGCTTACAGTACAAATCAGGTGGTGGAACATTTTTCAGTTCATGTTTGTATTAGGGTGCTAAATCATGTGTCTAGACCCATATGACTTGAAATGTTGTGTTTATGTATATGTTGGTGGGTACAACTACGTGCAGGGTGTGTACCTCTGCAACTGTAGACTCATAGTTTATGTGTGTGTTGCATGATGAGGGACAGGTGAAGGACTCAGGTGAAGGCGTTTTCTCAAATGTTGCTCATATATTGCATCATGTCATTTTGATGATTTCTGGAAGGTGATCATGCAGATTTGCAGCAATATTTCTAAAACAGACAGATTTGTGGATGCTGTTACCAGTAAGACATAAAATAAATCACATTGCCAACTGCAGAACTTCCTTTCTGGTATATTACCTTGAATATCCTTGTGGGCTTTTCTATGTAGGGAGAAGAAAAAGGAGATTTGGGGAGCATAAAACAGCTATTCGCACAAAAATTCAAACTATCCTACAGCCATTTATCACAATCAAGCAGGACATAGGAGTCCTTCTTCCTTGATGGTGGTTGCCCTTGAAGACCCATAGTCTAGACTATGAAAACTCCTCCAATGAAAAACATTCTGGTTTTTCACACTAAAGGCCAAATCTCCAGGACTGAATGATGAGGTAGACTTTCTGCCATTTCTCTAATATCCTTTGGCTTTCTGTGTGTTTATTCTATCCCCAGTAGTTACAGTAGAAGCAAGTGTCTATGATCAATTCATATTTATATTACTTTTATACTTCAATATTTTACTGCCACTCACTTGAGCATAATATTTTTCAATCTGGCAGATTTGGATGTGCTTTTTATGTCACTGGTGGTGTGTATTACACCACAGGGGAAGGACCAAAATACAGACTAGGGAGTCAGGCAATCAGTACAATGACTTTATTCTCATTCAAAGATACAAAAGCTCACAGGCATGAGACAGAGAAATGTCCAGACAGGCAGACTGGACATTTCCGATATGGTACACGTCCAGGTAAAAGGATACAGAAAACAGAAGCTCGAAAGCACTGATAAAAAGGAACATGTCACTAAAATCTGGCAAAGAGCAATGGAATGGACTGATGTAGTGAGTGGGTGAGGGAATGAGTCACAGCCAACGAGTGGGTGGAGTAGGACAGGTAACTGCAGGATGTGTGTAGAGGGGGGAAAAGGAGGGGAATGTCTGAGGGTATCTGGTGGGCAGTTTGAAGATGGCCGGTCTGGGGAGTGGGAGGAAAGTACTTGGCCTGGGAGAAGCAAGCAGTGAGCAATGCAGAGGGCTGAGGATGAGAGCATGGCCACAGAGATGGACCGAGGGGCAGACCATGGCATGTTCATCCCTTATACATGCCAACTTTGATTTGCAGTAGGCTCTAGCACTTGCTTTAATAAGACTGGATGTGTTTGTCAGGCCTTGATGAACAAATAGTTGATACATGTTGGTCAGCTTGTTAATAATACAATTCACAATAATATTTCACCTTCTTTTATGTTGTATTATGTTATTCTGATAACTGTTGGAGCATATGATGCAAGACAAATATTTGGACAATAGTTTTATCTTATGTGAAAGTGTGTTCCCTCAATTTGTATCTGTACTGTGTGTCAAAGTCAAAAATGAATGTTTTTGGGGAGTAAAAATGTATTGGAAAGTCATAAAATGTCCTTGAAATGATAAATGAGGGCTGAATTGTCATATACCGTGTGGTCATCTGTGAGCGAGTCTATTGAGCAGTGCATTGTGGGTGAGAAAAATGCTGCGGTTTTACAACCAAGGTCATCGCCTGTGGAGAAAACCACACTGCAGGCAGTAGAAAAATATGCCAAAAATGAGTGGTTGAACATAGAAGAAAAAGCAGGACTTGTCCGCTCTTCATTTCTTTGAATAATACTCTATTCTACATATTGCTCGTGCTTCTGCAGTTGTTACAAATGCCACAGATATAATGTACATAATGAAGTTGAGTGCATTGGTTCATAATTATGTTCACAATCATTTCATATATGTATTTAAAGGATCAAAAATGTTTGTTATACATTAATATTGAAAAATATGGAAGATGTACTATTTGACCCCACCTCCCTTTAAAAAAAAAAAACCCTCAAATATTAATCAGCCTAAAACAAAAACACATCTGTCATTGTTTTAGTACAATGCTTTTAAAAAAAAATAACCCAGTGTATTCTTACACAAGTTCACGTGCTGTGCACCCATAATAAGAAGGCTGAGACCACGATGTTAGAGGTTAAGATGTAAGGACAAAAAACAGTTGACTTCAATTGAATGAAGCGTGTTGGTGATACTATTTCTCTCAGCAGAACATTGTTAGCTTACCGCCTGCTTTCCCCCTCTTCTGTCCCTCCCCTCCTCGGCCTTCCACAAATCCAGCACACCAGCAAGTCTATACAGCGTGGATATGATTATGTATCTTGGCAGGAACACTGTGCGTACATCATTGTGTTTATGAGTGTATGTGCATGCGTGCATCGCAGTGTGTCGCAGTTGGAGGAGAGAACCATGGAACACTTGACAGAAGATATATACCTTTTTTCCAGAGGAAAAGGAAACAAAGACAGACTCCAAATGATACACGGCTCCTCTATGAGGCCTTCGAGAGCACTTTCTCCTCGCTATCGATTCTTATCCTCCAGGTAAACCCAGCTGTGAACCCATGAGCTCCGCTGGACCCGTTTCTTTAATTTTTACGGTATTTTTAATGTGACAATAATCTCTCACAGCCAGGCTGTCTGCTATCTCCCAGCATGTGTTGACTCGATGTGAACCCAGCTCTCCTCTCTCGCTCTTTTTCTCAACTGCTGTTTTTGCCAGAAAGGAAGAACTCTCCTTCTTTCTTTTCTCTTCATTTTTTTTCCTTACCACGCCGGCTTGTCATTGCCTTTTTTACACTCTCCCACCCCTCCTTCCCACCCCTGTCCTTCCCCATCCAGGTAGGTCTGTGGTGCCAGACAGAGGAGCACACTGTTCCTTTGTTATTTCCAGGGCTTAAGTCTAGATAACAACCGCAGCCACTCAGACTCACCACCACATCAGTAGCCTCATATCTCAGGCTTTACATTTCCATAATTGGGATTTGAGAGGCAAGTCCTCACAAAGGAAAGGGATTTCCGGATAGCTAAACCAACAGCCCTCTTTAGACATACAACAATAAAGACTTATATGGACAGTCTTTATTCACTCACAATAAATAAAAAAAACCTGAATAGCTTTATTTTTCAGTGCTGTGGGAACCAGTTCTGCTTTAATATTTACAGATGCGACAGAATCCTCATTGAGCCCGACAGTCATCTTCTGCACATGCTCACTTGGCACACAGGATGGAGGGATGATACATTACCAGCTGGTCCTGCTCCAGTTGGACCCTCCCCTTGACAACGGTTGCCTAGTGCCACAACTGGAGCCCATCACGGGGCGGGCAGACAGCCTGCCAGATGTGAGGCCTTCTTCATGGTCTCTGTAATCCAAGCAGAAACACAAACTACACGTACACACTCACGCACATACACCGATAACTAAAAGTACGTAAAGCACGTCTTTCCATCAATCTGCCTTCAGCCGCATCATATGACTTTGCATATCCTCTTCTTCTGAAATATACCAAAGAACATGACACACAGTTCCAGAAATGGTATGCAGACCTCTCTGTTTTCCATCCAAACCCAAGAGTGACCTTGTTGTGGCCACAGATTCCCCCTGTGGAAAGCAGTCTCCTTCAGGACCCTGCTATTAGCGGCTTTGTGGGACAGAGTGGCGACATGTTAATGGCACACAGACACAGAAGAGGCTACAGACCCCTGCACCCTCCTGCACTGAGAACACAGCTGACTTCAGGGAATGTCGACTCGAAGAGCTATATGTTAACAGCAACCACTAAGGAATGGTTTGGATTTGTGTTGGCATCAAGATTAAATTAATACTTTTTTGAAAGGACTACAGCATCTGTAGGGTTTTAACGTCTACTGTATGGAACATGCCCACATAAATTTGAAGACTGTCAACCACTGGGGCCTTACTGAAAAGTGTTTTACGGCACACAACAGGAAGAGGGTCTTGTTCTTCCAACAGAAATAAAAAATGTTGTAACACTTAATGGGAAAAGTGAATTTGCAAATGAGTTAATTAATGTTCAAGAAATATATATAGGAGCACCTTTGTAGCTGAGTGGTTAATGCGCATACCACATAAAGGCAGCTCTATTGTTAACAATACCAGTGCTAGCAATAGGTTATTCAAACTCTCCTACCCTGTATGTAGCCCAAAGCCCATTGGTTCTAATGAAGATGTAAATCTATGAAAACGTATCTCAAAGTTTCAGTTTCTGAGAAATATCTTAAAATGACTAGGCAATGTAGCACTTAGCCAATGTTACCCAAATGAATTTAATAGCACTTTTGTTAGGGACTGTTTTAAGCTGTGGTTTAATACACATTTTCGGGGCTAGGGAGTATTTAGAGCACCAGGAGGGTGTATGTGGGTTTGACTCAAAATAAACTACAGTGCCCATGTTCATGTAAACGAAGGAGCATGTCACCCAGTGCCACAGTGTGGCTAAATGATGTGTTTTTAGCTGTTTTTGGACCACAATGGGGGTTTATTGGAATAGGAATAAGCTATATTAGGTTTTGGCTACACAGACAACACTTGATACTATGATCAATTCATTATTGGATTTTGGCTGTATACTTAAAAAAAACTGCAAAACTGAAAAACTGCATTTTCTGCAGTAAGTAAAGAATTCCTTATGCGAGAATAGTAATAACATCTATGGCATTGAAGGTTATTCTCCTAAAACTGTAACTAGTAAAACAGACCTTGGGTAAGTGGATACATTTCCTGAGGCCTTTAAGAGGAAGTGTCATCATACTAATAAGTCACCATTTGATGCAGAGTGTACCACTGTGTCAAACATTAACCAGGCTGTCACTTGGACTTTTAAGGTGAAACATTTGAGGAATTTGGAGTGAGTATATTTTTGGCTCAGCCTCTGGATATAGTGAGAGAGTTGTTTTTATTTCTTCACAGGTTTCCTCGAGAGTCTGCAAGTGAGATAGAAATTACGTTACAGCAACTGCAAATAAAACCGCATGATGATGTCATTTCACAGAGGCCAAAAGGTCATGATGATGTGGTCGATGGGCAATCCATCTGGACTACTTCCTTGTAAACACAAGGGTTAAAGGGTTATTGGCCACACATGCATGCACCCCCACATATGTACATACACTACCACTGTGGTCAATGGGGCACCACATCTCAAACTTTGAAAGCATGATAAGACCCTGCCCAATGATCCATTTATGACTGTCCAGCTCAAGATTGACAAATGGCTGTCAACTCACCATATCATTGTTTCACGAAACACAGAAGCAGTTCAAAGAGTTTTGAGGATCTAAAGTGGGTACCATCAGATAGGCTTGTTAATGAGGCCTATCTGAAGTAGCGTCTGGCAAGCAGCCAACAAGACTACTGGCAAGAAAATAAGACACAGTGTGAGGAGAGTCTAAGAAAACAGGCAGATGCTTTTAAAAGCTTCCTCGAGTAACTCCATTGGTTCTCAAAAATTGAATCATTTCTTTTTCCTGATCTGAAGAAAGTCTCTACATTAAACACCAACATGCTCTACTTTGAAAAAACTTTAAAATCACAAAACATTGACAGGAGTAGAAACAATGGTAGTCATCAAACTACACGCAGTCCCTGATCTTATGCAGGACCTTATCCACCTACCCCAAACCTCACCCATTTACCTCATTTACCAGAAATCTTTGTGTTCGGTCACAGGCCATGAGCGGTAAAATATAAACAGGGCTCTATGATGAGTCACTGGAAGCTTCCTTGTCGTAGCGACTTTCCATCGAAGCAGCAGCTACACTTAGCGATACCCAAAAAGCAATGAAGGGAAAAATACCAGCATTTGTTCAGTTAGGTAACGTTTTCTGTCACTAATTCAAGTACAAGTCAATTCAAGTACAATGATAATGTCTGTTTTAACTGCTATACAGTATGTTGTGCTACACAGTGATATAATCATTGATTTAGTCATGAAATATGTTTATTTAAACACTAAATATACTCCTGGAAAGCCAACTGACTACTTTAATGGTGCACATACAGTATACTTTTAGACCATTTGTCCAGGGAAAGTTGGCTGAACACTTTTCGATGACAGATTGACACTGAGTTCTTTGCCGCTGTCTGTTATTAAATATTTGGAAGAATTAGCTTGTTCACCAATTACACGGATAATAAAAGATTCAATTTATTTAAAACTGTGCTGTACTGTAGGTGTATCACACTCAGGGTGGCCTATAGCTTCTGCATCACTCACCCTTAGAAACAAGTCCACTGGTATTGCGAGTGCCTCACCATTCTAACATCAAAGACTTCCATAAGTCAGCTGGTGTTTGGCTTGCCGCTGATCAGACTGGCACAGATGGAGCTTGAACTTCAGAGGCTTTGGCCTTGGTTTCACAAAGAAAGCAATGATGTCAAGATTTCTGGACACATTGCAACATCACACCACGCTGAAGCTTGAGAGGAGCTAAAAGCTCTGCTGAAATTTGGAGACAGAGGTGCGATCATAAATCAGAATTCCCTCTCTCACTCCTCACTAACTTCTGCCTACTTTTTCTCTCCTCCAGTCTCTCGGCCTCTCCCGGCCAGAGACGGCACATTTTAAACCCATTAGCGATGGGCCTGCCAGCTGTACATCAGCAGAAAACCATAAATTGTTTTATTGGATGAAGTTTCTGTAAAGTGATGAGCTCAGCGTTACCGATTCCCGGTATACCGCTAGCTTATTGTGTGGGTGAAAGCGTGCCTCTTGTCAAATATTCAAGAGAAAATAATGGTTATTTCCAAGGCCTTTGACATTTGCCTAATGTCCCTTGTGCATTTGTCACACCTTTTTCCAAATCTGTGTCAGTAGGCTAGCAGCTTTATAGCATTTATATTGAATTTGCTATACAAATATTTGACTTCTTATTTATGAGCTTGCAAGAAACCATCCATTATATCTTCAGGCATTTGCTTAGCCAGCATGAATATCAGCAGTGTTTTCAATAAATGTTTGTCTATACACTGTAGCAACCTTCTGTGCAAAATGTTGCTGATTTATGGCATCTCAGCTACACCTCTCCACTGCTGCAGGCTGTCTCTGTCTTTATCTCTGCGACTGCTCGAAGAAGGAACAGCTTGTGTGAAATTGTTGACATTAGTACCCATCTCCCACCACCTCACCTTCCACTCCCCGCTCTCACCAGCCCCTCCAAGTCACACAGCTGTGTGCAGTGCAAACACTACGGGCCCCCTTGGACCGCGTTGCCTAGGTAACCAGGACCACAACCAGGTATACCTACCATCCTCCTGCTGGCTGTCAGCCCGCGGCCCCTCTATGAGTCAGACGCTCCGTAAATGATGCCTCCTGGAGGTCACCATATGTATAGTACATGTGTTATCCAGCAATGTCATTGGCAATAAGAGAGGGGTTCAATATTTTACCAAGTGATGTTTGAGGGTAGCAGTGGGGGATTTTTTGGGGGATTTTGGTTGGTAGAGCAACACAGCCATTTGACAATGTTTCATACCATGTGTTGCTGTTTTCTGTTGTTGCCTTGGAGATGGGATTCCTCAAAGATGGGAAAGCCCCAGACCCTTACCTACCCCCTCACCCCACTGCCCTCCACCCCCTCAATATACACACACACACCATGGGTCCACTCTCCTGTGGAATAACATTTTGGTGCGTCAGCAGGACTGTGGGCTCCAGGGAGGAATGTTGTCTCGGAGGACAGGTGCGTCACACCTGTATGGCCTGCAGTGTGTATGGGAAATATTAATTCCATTTCCCTTTCCCCTCCACCCCCCAGTGCAGACCCCACAATCACTGGTTAGCAGCCACTTTCCACTTTAAGGTCCCCTAAATGAACGGCAGTGAGGGTGGTGGGTGTGATCTGGAATATAACATTAATGTTGCCATTAGTGGACTGTGTGTGCCATTCATGACTGTGGAAGAAAAAACACAGCAGTGGAAAAGTTTACAATTAATTCTGCCCAATATAGCCGACCTGAGATGTTAAAAATAAAATGTAAACCATTACATATTATGGCACTTTTAAGGGGGGTTGTGTAACTTTTGAAAGAGGAAATAACTCTTTCTTACAGTTGCAAATGAAAAATTTAATTTATAAGCACTAAAATGCAACCTTGGTTAATTCAAAGCACTCAGGGGTTTTGCGGCTATGGCTTTATTTGGCGTGCTATGACCATTATCTTTAGGTAGCTAACATTAGCTAATGTTTTTCTGTGTGTGTATTGCTGTGTAACTTAGAGCACTGAGTCAATTTGCTGACTTTATGCCTCATCTCTACTTCTACACATGCAGCTGCTGTGTTTTTAACACTTTAACATGAATTGTTTTATGTGGTCACAGATGCAACAGCAAAACTTCCAGCTCTCTTTGAAGGCCAGTAGCTTGCACAACAAATAAGAAATGAATGACACCACATTTTCAGTATTTCCTGCATTTCCGTGCAACTGTGGAAACTCATGCTGTGTGGCCAGTGAATTAGCCTTTTCACTGAAAAAACCTGGCTAGCACTGAACTGTTATTCGATGTCATCAGAATTCCCAAATTTCTTGTTTTCCTGCTAAATGATCTGTTTCTGTGAACAACAGTTCCAACCAGTTACCGGCATTTTAATGGGGAAAAAGGAATAGAATAATCAAGTAAACTCAAGGAAATGTTATTTTTGTCCTTATTACTCATTACAACCTAATTAATGCTTGCCAAGACCATACATACCTGGCTTATAAAGTGCCCTTGTTTAGTTATGTTCTTATATGTATAAGTTTTACATTTATTGTTAGGAATAGAAATGTTGAAGACCAGGCCAGAATTTGAAATGGATGGCAAATACAATCCCACATTTTTACATGGATTTTCACTTATGTTAAATTAAGGTTTACATCTGGACTATAGTATTGACTATTGACTCCTGTCTCCTGGATTGTCTCCACATAGCCGATTTGCATCATTTAAGTATGTTAAGTATAAGTAGGCAGATGAAGGTGAAGGTGTGTGTTGGGGGTGGATTTCTGCCATTCAGGGTCCAGTATTCTGCCTGTTGTACCACTTATCCCACCAGAACTTCATCCAAGAAATACAAACTAAGCTGTGCTTAAAAGACTTCATGAAAGACATTATTCTTATCCTGAGATGACTTCTATTTCAAGGCAAATTCATGAAATATGAATACTATGGGAGCTTTAAATCTGCACCTAAACGGCTGCTTGGAATTCTTTTCCATTGTTATCACTGAAGCGTGAAGCAGAACTGCAATTATAAATCACTTTTTCTTCTCATTCGGCTACTTAAACACTTTAATCATATAATTAAATAGCCACCTTAATGGCCTCTTGACAGAAAGGGCTTTGCATTTTATGTAATAGAGCCATTTCCTCCAACAAGAGTGCAGTATTGCTTTGTGCGCTTAAAAAGGCAGTGTTTACTGGGTCCAGTGTGAAGTGAACCTGTCCTTTTAGGGAATGCAGACATAGAGAGATGTTCCTTCAAAATCATAACATGTTTGTGTGCTGGGATGGACGCATACAGAGAGAGAGCAGGGGGTAATGAATCAGCCAAAGTTTATGAGAAGCATACGTGCCGTCTGGAGCAGAGTAGCTTTTGATATAAGAGGCATAAAAAAAAGAGTAACTGACCTGTTCCTCATCAATAAATGATTACATCTCCCTCCATTTCACAAACAGTACATGTGCAGCCCCTCCACACTTCATTTCATAATCACACACATATACACACACACACACAGTCCTGACTGTTTAGCCACTTCTTTGACGTGGATGGATTGTTAGCTGGAGGGGGCTGTGGGATGCCTGGGAGTGATAACGTGATTACTGTAAACCAGAACAAAATCAAGCTGAGGGGAAACCAAGGGTGAGGATAGTAGGCTGAATAAAGAGCAAAAACGATAAAGCGTGAACAAGTGGGAAAAGCTGTTTAGAGAATTTCATCACAGAGAGAGGCATGAGAAATGAAACATCACCAGGTTGAGAGCAGCAGAGAAAACAAAAAGATAAAGGCAGTCATGGGAGAGGGAGACGCAGCACATATTTTGTTGAGCAAGCGCCGAGCAGAACACACACAATCGTACATTACATGTCCGAGAACATGCCTGAAACACAGGCACTGAACTCATCCGAGACATAACAACTGCTGGACGTCAAACCCGCAGCGCCAAAACATACTGACACATGAACACAACCACATGTTGAAGTCAGACGGGGAAAACAATGTGCCGCTCGCCACAAGATATGCAGCCGAGGTGGTTGACTGAGGTCAGGTAACCGAAGGTCAACCGCAGCTTTCAGGTCTGATTTGTCACACGGTTAGTCATAATCTAAAACGTATGTAAATGATTACTGCACAATGAAGAAACATTACGTGATGTCAGAGGCATAATTTAGTGACGTATGTGTACAAGGGTTGTAGTCAATCAAGTCAAAATTTGATGGCAAACTGCTGGGAAAAGGCAGATGGATTCATAAAAGTGTTTGCTTTCCTCTAATTAAAACAAGGGGTTTCCTGTTTCTGGGTTAAAGACTTACAGTATTTGTAGTGTTTTTGTTTATGGGTCATTAGCTGATTGTGCAAGTCGGACCATTCTCAAAAGGAATATTCTGATGCCTTCTGATTTGGGAATGTTTGTCTTACTCATTTGTTCTCTTGTGTGGTGTTAACTTGTGGTCACCTTCTTGTCATCCAAAGAAGAGAACAAAAGTTGTCACAAAATGTGCCGACGAATTGCCAAAGAATGCACCGACCCGCTCACTAAAAAAACACACATCCACGAGACCGTGTGCCTCATCCCAGCGGCGACGGCACACTCTGTTTCCCTGCTATTAGTTGCTGTTTTTAAAGGAGCTCAGTGCCGCTAACTGTCAATGGCGCATTAAACAAGAACAGTTATCAGGGTTAAATCTGAAGAAGTAATGGAGTGGAAAAGTTTGTGTGCTCCCTGCGATCCAAGTCAGAGTATAAAGCGACAGGGAGAAGAGGAAACAGATTTTTTATTATCCTCGTGCTTCTAATTATGAAATACAATTGAGTTTACAGGAAGGCAGTGTGAGAGTATAAATTTGTCTTGTTTATCACATAAGTGAAACAAGCTTGGCATGACTTTGGGGCCATGGCAGCTGTTGAATATAAATGACTATGTACATAAAGTACCAATTATGATGAGGCACAGATAGTCATAATAATAAATCAATACTACATTTTATTCATAGGGCACTTTCTTAGGTAGTCAGTGCAGCTTTTAAACAATATTAAAACATTAAATCATACAATTGAGATGCATTCATGACATTAAAAGCAACATTCCAGCCACAGAGTTATCAGTTACAGGATTTCTACTTTTCTACTAAAACTACTATTGCTGCAGGCTCTTCATAGCACAACTTGACTGAAAGCCATTTGAAAGTTTGGCTGAAGCTAATTAAGTCTCATCTTGAGTCAACTTCCAAAGTTTCTGTCTCTACAGAATGAACATTTCCCCTTTTGTCTTTCCATGGACAACGTTTCCTTGCGGTTGTTACTGGTATAAAACAATAAACCTACACCAGCTGTCAGGATGAACTTACAAACCTGATGTGACTAACGCAGACCACTGAAGCCTCATACTGTATTAGCTTTGGCTGAACCTCTGAGTGCATTTTTGCACAGAGCAAGGACTGTAGATTTTAACCGCCTTCTTTACAGTGTAGTATGAAGAAGAGGAATGATTATAGCGACCACATGGCATAGAATATAAATATTATTAGTATAGTTATGACAGACTTGTGAAAATCCAAACGTGTCCATCAAAAGTCGTATTAAAAAGGTGAATTTTTAAGGATTTATTGTATTATAATATATTTCTCTTTCTATATACTATTGTAAGGAATAAAGATGGATGACAAATTAAAGAAAACATCATAAAAGACATAAAACAAATGCTTCTATGCAGGCAATGATGGCTCACTAAAGGGTTTGAGTATGATGTGAATCCTATGATGGGGCCTTTTCGAGACTGTGCACCAATATCATCGGAACTGGTTTAAATTTCTTATCATAAATGTTACTTTGCTGATATTTACAATACTTAACTGTCTTACCCTTTTGTTGCTTCTAGTTATGTAATATGTTTACTGATACTGTGTGTTTGCAGTATTTATTTATAGAACTATAGGTCGATTAACTTCTTGATAATCAACCGCAACAGTCTCTTTTATAGTGATGGATTTCTACGTTCCATCTGAAGGCATGCAGAAACGCCTGTGAAGCTCTGTAACATTGTCATTGTTGTTTTGACCCCCGTGATACCCCCGCTGTATTTATTTATAGAGGAGTGTGCCTAATCTAGCATGAAGACTTAATTCAGATGTAGGATTATCTGGGGGAAATGTGTCGTAATTCTCACAATCTCCCCTTCCATCTCAAAGCAAACATTAGCTCCAGCCATACATTTTCTCTTAGATCAGGTTCTGTACATGTAAAGCTGCTAAAAAACAGAGTTGGCTGCCTCGGGTCACCGGTCAGGTAACATGGCAACAATTTATGCTATGGCTTAAGGACAAATACCTCAAGTTTGAGTTATACTGTATGCCAGGTCTGGTACCATGTGTGGATACATGTGTGTGAATGAATGTAAAATGTGTGTTAGTTGTTAAAATGTCTTAACACCAGAACTTCGATATCTGATTGAAGACAATCCTGAATGTGATTCTGATTAAGTTGCATTAAGCAGAAGGCTTATGAGCTATTTAGACATAAGAGACTGTTTGTCGTGGCTCCTAATCTGTGATATAACACAGACATGCAACGTCATGGAGTCAGAAATGAAGCTGAGAGCTGTTAAAGGACTGCTAAGGCTGCAACTACCTGAAATGTGACATGACAGAACTGGCCCCAAAATGACCTTTAAGAGAAGGCTCTGTGTAGTGTGGATGCTCCCACATAAACATACGGTGTATAATGCAATTGTAGCTGATTAGTGTTATTGTGAAATCAAGGAAATTAGAAGTTGTAGCAGCTGTGAGGGTGCTGAATATGTCACTGAGCATGTTTCATATATTCCCTACATCCTGGATGGATAGTTATTATACAGCCAATACAAACAGTACTTAACAACAAAGCATGCTGTATAATTAACACAATTCACACCTTGATCACTCATATCCTCTGAGCTATTCATGTCAGTGCTGCATGACTTTTATATCCTTCACCATCACCTCTTCATCCTTTTTATTTTCATCTTAAATCGTAATTCTTTAATTGTTAAGGAAAATGCTACAATAACAAAATTGACAAAAACTGAGCTGAACATAGAAACTTATGTTTTTCACTATCTGGATTTATGATGGAGCTCGCCAAACTTACATTTTGTTTTTTATTTACAATCCACACAAATAACTACTACAGTACTACTACACTACAATGTTTACAATTACAGGTTACACTGATTGGCACAGGATTTGTTATGACCCTTGTCTACATTTCCATCATATTTATGTTGGCAGGTGCATTTTGGGTTCACCAATGGTCCAAAATCCCCACAGGAATAGAAAACAACCACAAGAACAAACAGTGAGAGGTGATATGTCTGAGGGAAATGAAGCTAAATCAGCTTTCATGTAAAAGAGTTGACCTTTTAGTTCAGCCTGTCCACCTTAAGCCTAAAACGTTCTGCTCGCTGTCAACGAGCTTGCGTCATCCACATTATCTGGAATGCTTAAAGTCTAGATGATGGACTGGTAATTGGTAATTGGCGTTCTTAGGAAAATCGTGAGCCAAGGCACGCACTAGAACACACACACTTAAGAATAATCATTTAAAGATCCGGGACCCTTAATGCCAAAATAACCACATTACGCGTCCCACTGAACTCAATCATGAAGGGGGAGACCTGAAGGAAATGCAACAAAGATTTGGCTGTGTGTAAAGATGGAGGGACACAGTTACTAAACGAATTACTCAGATTCATTACGACACTGAGTTCTCCCACTGACGTACATTTTATGTAATTTGTGGTGATTGACTGCTGATAGAAATACTGAAATCTTTCGTTGGTTTCATCCAGAATCCATTCATTATGATGCGGTATGCAACAAAACACATAATCCAGCGTCATTGTTAATGAGGTGTTGCATTTTGGCTTCACACGTTTACTCTGAATACAAGCGAACTGACCTCAAGAACTTATGCAGTTTAGATTTGGTTTTCCCCTGTATTTCAAGTCTCTGTTATTAGACTAGACAGTGACATGTTAGGATGAAGAATGTCTTTTCTTTGTGAACAACCTTTAAAAAAAATAATCTCAAAACCCACATTGTATGAGGGCAAAATGAAAGCAGCATGTCTCATCCCAAACATGGCTACACCCTCAGACCCACACAAAAATTTGAAACAGACAAAAAGGCGGCACTGATCATTGCAATATGTATTTTTACAACTGAGATTGTCTTCCACTTTATCTGATTGACCCGAGTGACTGATTAAAATATTGCTTTTGACATGGAGACGCTCCTTTAGAACTACAAAATCAACAGTATATTTTACTTGCTGGATGCAAAAAAAATGTTTTATGTACATTTTGTGTATTTGTTTGTATTACAATTAAGTGATATCAGTTCTGTTCAATTCGGCAGAGAATGCATCTTACTTCATCAACAGCTTCCAGAGAAATGTTTAGAATCCAGATTTGACCAGTTTCTTCTCTCTTTCCCATCCTCTTTGATTTGCTGAGGGGTATTTGTCAGCAGGTCGACAGGGTCAGCTTCAGACGTGGTCAGGGTGGCAGGGAGGGTCGTGATGATGTCCATATAGACTTCCCAGCACTCGAGGAGGCAGTGTGGCGCCACGTTCAAAGTGCTCGCTTGTTGGTGTGGAATGTTTGGCGGGCGAGTTGAGTCCGTTTGAAGTGTGTGCGTGCGTTGCACCGTGCAAAAATAGCCGTTGCAGTCCAGGTGGGCGTGTCCGTTTGACACCACTGTGGCCTGGGTTATGTGCACACTGGCCAGACATACCAACCTTGCAGCCAGGTGCACCAGCCAGCTCTCAGGAGGGATCATGGGAAACAGTTTAGATACAGATGGCACATCCAGGGTACAGCTACTGCTGGATACGTCCATTCAGTCTCACATCTGCTAACATCCACACTAAAAACTTCAACTTGACTAATGCTATTCCAGGCTAGTACACATACCTTTTTTTCACAGTCTTTTATAACCTGTTTTATTACGTAACATTTTTAAACTTACATCATGAAAAAAATAAAAAATAAATTTGATATAGTATTCTGCTTAACTTTGTTTATTTAATGTTATACGCATATGGGCTACATATACGCTAACTAGAAAAGTAGACATTTTCATCATCATTATTATTATTATTATTTTTATTATCATTAATAAATTGATATTAAAGAAACTGAATTATGTGCACAGCATACAATTTCTGCATAAAATTTCAGGAATTTGTTTCAAGAAGTACAGTGGAATGCCTCGTCTTTCATTTATTGTGATTTATACTTCACCCCTATTTATATTATGTATAGTACATACATTATACATGCACTTATTCACTGTATTTTACAAAGAAGTTCTTACTGGGGACAACCTACCTGCCAAGTAGCTTGAAAACTGTGTGCAGGTGTACTGAGGAGAACTGGTGCTGTTTAAAAGGCAAAGCTGCTCACACCAAATATTCATTCCATTTAAGTTTCTTCTGTTTATTTCACTTTATGTGAAGTTAATCGATTGATAAAAACTATTCATGACATCATTTTTTAAAGCATCCTCACTTTGCCTAAAACTTTTGCATGATACTGTATTTACATAATTCATCCATACAGTAAGGTAACATGTATAAAGTATAGCTTTTAAATTTAATTTCTTTCTTTCATGTCAAGATCAAATGTCTTATCATATCACATCATATCTCAAGTTCTCAAGTCCAAAATTAGGAAAGGAAGAAAGAAAGCCTGTGCTCACGTATCAAGGTTGCACACAGGTACTATACACTTTAAAGGAATCTAGCCAATCACTGAGCAGAAGGGAGCAGTGAGGTGTTGATGGGATAGGAGCAGCAGTGTTAGACAAACAGCAGTCTGGTATCCAGGTAACCGCCGAAGGAAGGGGGTCGACAGAGACTGTGAGGCCCTGCTGTTACAGGAAGATTTCAAGTAGAACCCCTTGTTAAAGAGGGACAGTAACCACAGGTTTATGAACATGTGTGCTGATACAGACACATGCTAGCTCTGCTGGCACAAATATGTGTCTCGCAATACCGAAAAACCCAACGAGTCATATCCAGGTGCCTCATTGAAAATAAACAACCCAGGCCGTTCAATTGGCAGATTCAGATTTACCTTGGACAGCAGCTGTTTGAGCGGTGCCAACTTTAGCACTTTGTCATGAGAATCGTCAACATGGCTCAAAAAGAATACAAGAAGCAGCATTCTCTATCTGCCTCTTTCTTGTGTATGTGTGTAAACACTGGTGTGTGTGCGCTTGAGTGTGTGAACAGTCGACAGGCCCACTGGTCAATGCACAGCAGTTTCTGGGAAGGGGTGGACCTGGAGTGTAGGCTCTGTATGTTTATCTCATATAGTTACACAGGTAAGGCTGCACTGTGTAAGCACATACCGATTTATGTAGATTTACTGTACATCTCTATTTAAGTGTGTATCTTTGAATGTGTGACTGAGTTGAAAAGTACACTTGAATGAATCTAATAAAGTCCTCAGAGGCAGAACATATTATTTGATGCATAGTTTCTACAAGACTAAGAGGCCGCACCCAATGCAGCTCTGTGAGACTGTACACAGTGGAGCTTTGAGCTAAATGGTAATATGCACACAATTGAGATTTAAAATATGTATTTAGTGTGAGGCTTTCTGTTAGCAGTCTAATCCAGACCATGTGTGGGTCAGCTTTAAATGGGAACACTAAGTCAATGGCAGAGCTTCAGCTTATCTTTATTGAGCACAAGTATAGAAGCACATCAGTTGCTCTACTGAACTTTTAGACAGAGGCAATCCAGGATTTACTCTTTGACCTCAGATAGTGGAGGTCTCTGTGCTTTTAATATCAATTATGCTTGTTCATGTGCTATCGTGCCCGCAGTCAACATAAACAAAGGGATACACACAAACATGTGCAGGCTCAGCACAGTGATGGTAGAAAGCACTATAGGATGCTTATCACTGTCTGCTAAGTAACTCTGACATTTCACAGGGCTTCTCCTGGTGAAGTGACACCACAGCCACGTTCTGTGTCCGTCTGTGTATACAACTCATTTGGAGTCAAAAGGTCAAACAGGACTTCCCAGCTATACTGCTAAGTACCATGTGGCCTAGTCGCCAAAGGACAGGTTCCAGTTTGCTTAGGTCAAGGGTCAGAGATCAAACATCTTGATTACATCATCTTTGACAGATACTATTCCACTCTCCAATGCACACGCACACAAACATTTAGCTGTCTCCATGGTGACCGTGTGTCCGTGCACAGAGCGTATGATCGCACATACTTTCCAAGTACCTTGTTAAAGAAGCAGTGCTACCCCATACTACCAATGCTACCACCCTGAACTCTGAAAACAATGAGGATGGAAGGGGCCTGTCATGTGAGCCCTCACCATGGCAACATCGACATTAGCCCTCTAAGCATACCAAAACATACCACTAAGATTCCTGACACATTCCTGCTGCCAGTCAAAGAGGAGAGATGAAGATATGACAGACAGACATCTCCACTTGTTCAATGGGTGTTAACTAAATGATGGAAAGTACTACAGTTTCACAGTATTTACTTATATTTATAAATGGTGAATTATATTTATATTTATGGCCAGTGAGGTTGGGGTTGGGGATTAAATAAGCTGCAAATAGACATCAGGCACACAATAAAATAAAAAAGGAACAATTTAAAACAAGCCTACAGAAAAGCCTATGATTGATGGTGATAGCTTAATCTCTGTAAACAGATATCTGCATATAAATACTCTGGGCTACAGGACAACATTTTGGTAGCAGAAGTGTTCTGGTTTCCATTTGTACAGTCTCAGTAGTATTGAGTATTAGAATTGGAAGATTAAGTCTTGGCCCAGATATCCATTATCCAGATATCCACTGGCTACACCTAAAGACCTGAAATATTACCTGTTGCCCTCAGAGGCTACATCGTCATCAGACAAATTGCTGATGTGTTCCAACATTTGTGATAGCTAGAAACACTTAAAAGAAAATCTTTAATAATAATGTTGAACCCAAAGACCTCTCTGTGCTACATCTTTAAAAGCTCAGAATGTTTCTTCTTCAATAATTCATCTTAAAATACTTGAAACTGAAACCTTAGAGCTGCTTTTACAAAACATTTGTCAAACTGCACGTCCTAATCCAGAATCTAAAGCTACTGTTTGTCCCCAAAGGCTACTACTAACCTGAATCCAGAAACCGCAATCATAAATCTTTCTTCTAATCCTCATCTCCTGAGCCTGAGCACCTTTCTACCTTCAAGTCTAAAAACCTGAAAACCTTCCCCTCCTACCTCAAGGGCATTTTTCCCCCTGTGATGAAAGCGTGTCCTGTCAGAGAAGGTTACGGTGTCACGTCGCAGGGGTCAGGTGCTGCTGGGAAATGGGACGGGAAAACTGCCGTCGGACATCTTGGCGCTACTACTCTTCGCACATTCCTCCCGTGCCACTTCCTGTCCATCACGATAGACGTTGGGAATGCAGAGTGGGGAGTTGCTGCTGTTGCTCATGGCAACAGGGGTAAGCGGATGTCAAAACACTGAAGCGTCGGATGCAACATTTTGCCTGCGGACTTTCAAGTGGCGCTTTGAGTGAAATTAAAACAAGTGCACATTGTTTGACTCTGTTAGTGTTTGCTTTATAGAATTGGGTTCTCAGGGATCAGGACTCTTAGCTTTCTTAGATATTGTTTTGAGGTTTTTAGCCTTGGCTGAACTGTGGCTCAACACCTTTACAACTCATTGATATCATTCTCTCCTGACAACGTATCTGATAGCTGCTCAGTTCGCTTAATAAGGTCAGTTTTGGCCCCAAAGTAGCATATTAATACCTAAATCTAGTAAATAATATAATTTTTTGAGTATGATCACTTTTTCTATTGGTTGGTATCTATTCAAAACTGAATCTTAAGTGCTCTGACTGAAATGATAACTGGTGGGAAACATCCTGTCATTTTGAAACCCTTTTTTGTGCCAAAACTAAAGCAAAAAACATTCATCTTTGGACAGTACTATGTAAGTGCTTAGAAATTAAACACATTTTCTTTTAAGAGTGCATTTGCGTAAAGATGGTGTCATATTTAATTGTCCTGACATAAAGCCCAATGAGTCTGCATCCTTACTTAAGAACATTTGAGCTTGAACTTCTCCAAATCTCTTTCAGCTTGATGGATATCTGGCTCTGTGAGATTATTATTCTGCCAGTGAATATGCAACCGCACCAGCTCCATTTGCTATTCCCTGGTTGCTGCTCATTAAGCAAACAGTGGGGGCTGTCAGGAAAATCTAGCAGGATCCTAACAAAGTCAAGGTAAGGCCCTTGATTCCCCCTGGAGCCATCCATGCTATAAATGTGTGCACTTATGCTGCAGCAATTGGGACTGGCATCCACTAATGCCATATGTTTTTGTGGGGGTTTTTTCATGTTGAAATCTCCTGTTGATGAGGGAACAGAGGACCTCAGAAAGGCTGAAGAAGACAAGAAGGAAGAGAGCTCCTTTGAGCGGCAGGAGACAAGTCAGGAGGAGATGAAAGGAGGAGTGAGGAAGAAAGAGAGGCCACACGTTCGTCAGTCTCAGCCTCCGTGATCACAGGGCTCCCGCGGCAAAAACACCAAACAATGGCCCCTGTGTGTGCACGTGTGTGTGTGTGTGTGTCATCTCAGATAAGGACCGAGGCCGCCTTCTCTTCGTCTCCTCTCTGTTTCTCCTCATCTCCTCTCTTCTCATGCCCTGCTGTTGCTGCTCCCTCTTTCCTCCTCCTCTGTTCTCTTTGTCTCTCGTGCTCATAGGCCTCTCCCGAGATGAAAGAGAGAAGAGATAAGGGCAGGTAAGAGAGTGCAGGAAGGGAAAAACAGCAGAGAGGAAAGTGATAAGAGGGGAAACAATGAGGGCTTTGAAAGCATGCGAGCCTCTGTGTGTGTGTGTGTGTGTATGTATATGGGAATCTAACTGTACCTATATACCCTGTGGACATGTGTATGATCAACTATTTTGTAAGATACATGAGGTTAAAGCTGGATTGATGAGCTGATAGGTGAGGGAGGGGTCAAGATATAAAAAATGACTTCCTTTTAACCTTTCATTTTACCCCTATTAGCCTCTTTCCACCCCCTTTTGTTTTAATAGCGCTCGCTCTTCCCCGTCAGGCAGCATTTCTCTTTTAGCCAGTTATTACCTTGCACAAGAAGAATCCTGCTAACACACACACACACACACACACACACACACACACACACACACACACACACACACACACACACACACACACACACACACACACACACACACACACACACACACACACACACACACTAACTCACCTGTTTCTCCCATTTGGGGCTCTGCAGCCTTTTAGCTGCCCGGCCTTTCTCTCCTGTCCCTGCTGGGTGTGGTTTTCCAATCTGTCCTGCTTTAGTCATTACAGCCTCACCCACCTAAACCGTCTAAGTCCAAACATCCACCTGCCATTATTGTCAGAATGTGGATGTACTTTGGTTTTGCATGTGTAAAAATATGCACGACTTTCCCTGAATGGTCATTAAATTTTTTGTCTCGTTCGAATATGAGCGAAAAGGAATGCGAGTGGGTGTTTGCATGTCCGTGTATAAGAGAGAGAATGCATGGGGTTCTCAGAGCTGCGGCTGCTTGCCAAAATTTGACAAAAAAAAAAAAAGAACGAATTTTGAAAGTTGGAATCGAACAAAACAGAAGTGAGGAGGCGGAGGCTTGTGGCAGTATTATTTCCTTGGACAATGCCTCCATCCACGTGATGATGTGTACATCCAAGAGATGCTTGTACAAGAAGACAATGGCATCTCTATATTATGACTCTTTGTGTGTGTGTGTGTGTGTGTGTGTGTGTGTGTGTGTGTGTGTGTGTGTGTGTGTGTGTGTGTTACAGGTGGTATACACACTGCTAGACATTCCTGAGGATATGGAGGCCTCCGGGAAGAGAAGCCTCAGGGTTAAAGTTAAGATGAGGAGAATGTGCAGATTTTGCAAATATGAAATAAAGATATAGGAATACTGAAATGAAAATACATAGAACATTATGGCTTATGAGCATTTATCATTAAAAAAACCAACTACAAATACCTACCTAAAGGCACTACTTAGATCTGTAAACATCTCTTTCTGGCTTATTTTATTCTGCTACACTTTGACAAGAGACAGAGAAACACACACTCAGAGTTAAGGCTGAAAGCAAAGTAAAGCAAGGCCTCTGGACAAAATTTTAGCATTGGCTGCCCTACTTTCAGGAAGCGAGCTCCTTTTTGCCTCCTGGTGTCTGCTCCGCTCCACAGCAGCATCCATGCCGCTTGGACATAGCAGTGCCCTGCAGTTCCTCTACTGCCCTGCAGGAGGCAGCCTGGGCAAAGAAATGCTGCCTGTAGATAGGTTAGTGTTTGATGGCTGCACAGCAGGTGGAGCTCCCTGTCTGGATGTGAAAATAGCAGTTTGTCTGCAGTGTGACTGAATAAAGGGAAGATGCATGCTCACTCTGTTTATTAGCAGCTTTATGCACGCATGCACAGCAGAAAAAAGTTGTTTATGTAGAACAACTGGTGTTTCTTGATCATGCTTCAAATAGCAGCTTTAAAGTTGACATTACGTGAGAAGATGATTTCGTGGTTTGCATGAATCCGTGTTGCCATGTTAGACAACATTTCATGTTCCCATGAAAAGAAATGTGTGTGTAATAATGTGACCATTGTTAGTTGGTAAGCATCTAAACATTAGTTTTTCGGAGGTTTCCAGTTATGTGGCGTAAAGGCCACACACAGCTACAAATCTCTCCATTACATTCACAGTCTGTACAACACAGTAGACATCAAACAGGCCCAATATGAGTGAACCTGATGATTTAAGCCAAGCACTAAATACCTACAGCTGTCACTTTCATCCCTGTTTAAAGTGAATGTCACAGCCCTCAAGAACACTATCAAGACTAGTTTGATCCCTACACCTGTTTGGGTGCTTTGCAACTGCACAGGCCAGTTCACGTGATATTTTTGAGAAAAAGGTCTGATTATATTACACTTAAAGCTTTAATTCAATAACTGCACACATAGCTTGCACTATACTATAAGTTGCAGACATTGAGAGCAAATCTAATTTTCTGTTCTTTTTCTTTCTTGGCTAATACTTGACTGTCTCTATGAATTACGCTCTCTTCCTTTACCTCTCTATTGTGTACATTTCTTCTCTCTCTTCTCTCTTTTCTGCCATTCCTGGTCATTCTCAGCCTGGCTGTTGCTAACTCTGTGACCTTCCTTCCTTCCATCTCTCCATGGCAAGAGAGACTTCCTGTGTGAACTCCTCTGTTCTTTTATCAGCGCCTCTTCCTCCCCTCCTATCTTCTGAGATGTCTGCTTTTGCTCTGAACGTGACTCTTTGTAAGCGTTGCATTCTTTTGGCAATTGTGCCAAAACCTTTTTTACTACATGTTTTTACTTGGTGTTTTTTCTCCATTTGATGTAGATTTAACTAAAGAGGAGGATCAAATGGAACCAAAAAGACTGCCTTAGTGTCCTTGAGATACTTTCTTTTTGTTTGTTCAGCAGTTAATAAGTTAGTTGAGTAACAGTTTGACTATATAAATCAAGTTAACATAACAAATTTTAAACAACATCTGTCCTGGTGTGACCTGCTGATTCGTATGAGGACAACTTGGCAGTAGATCCCATTTCCCCAGTGTCTCATGTTTCTTCTTACAGACATAAATTCTCTTGTGGTAAACACAAACACAGCAGCGGTGCATTCAGGGATCACTCAGGCTCAGAGTATTTTTGCAGGCTACTCTTTGTGTTGTTTGATTCTGTGAAGTGAGTTAAATTTTAAATAAAGGCTAAAAATGATTAATTCATGTAGAATTCAGTGCATTAATACTGGTTAATAATAAAATCAGTAAAACAGTGTCGTAACCCAGTGTCACTGTTTGTTGGAATCTTCTGCACTTTCATCACTTGAAAGAGGAAGTGTTCCCTCTTTGTCCATCTAGCAAAGCAAATAGTTTCTTAGATGTATGCCACAAAGTACTTTGCAAATAAGTGGGTGACTAAGAATGTAGATGAACCTAATATCAGACAAAGCTAACACACTCCCAACAGATCTTCCAGAATCTGTTTAGTACACTGACAGCTGCAATATGCAAAGGGTAGGTAGTTTGTTAGACATACAGGCTCTTGAGTGTGATTCATTTGAAGAATGAATGGGTTCACTCAGTGCTTTTGCATCATGATTACACTAACAGAACTGTTGTTTCGGAATTAGCCTCCTAAGGGACAGAGGAGGAGAAGAAAGAGGGAGATTAAAGAGAGGGAGAGGAAGTGAAGAAATAATTTCTGGGTGCAAATAGGGATTCTTAATCTCTTTGTAAAGGCATGCAAACAGGAGGGAGAGGGGTTTAATCTCAGTTGTGAATGAACTCAGTGGACTTCCTGTGACCGTTGCCTCACTGGCTAACTGACAGACTTATACTCTGCAGACTTTGGTGTGGATTTTCCACTGCCAGTGCAAAAAGTCGCACCAGCTATAGTAGAGCAGGATACAATAAGCATGCACCAATAACTTGATTTATGATAGTATTTTTAGTATACAACTAAAAACTGCTTGTTGATTCCAAATATTTCCTGGTTTAGAGTTGAATTTCACACATTGGGTTGATCATTTTTGTGGAATGTTTGCCATGTTATTAGTTAATAGTGACAGGAGCAACCAACACATAACAACACCATAAATTTATCTGGTGGTCCATGGCTTATCTATTTTTTTGGACACCACTGTTCAAAAATAGCTTGCACAGAAGTAACTGACAGATGCTTACCACATGTTACCAAAGAGAAAAATACTTTTCCACAGCTGACCTTTAGGGGGAGCTCTTAACATGTCAAGACATGAGAAAATGATGATGGTGTGAGGAAGACAAGGGAAAGAAAAAGGAAAGACAGACGGATATATTGCATACCGTATGCCTTCCCTTGCTCATTCATCTTTAACCTAACTCATCATTCACAGCAGACCATCTGATATTGTTCACCACTTTGTCATCCTGGTCACAGCAGCCCGCAGAGACAATCTCATAGTATCACTTTTTGTTTCTTGCCTACAATAGTCCAGAGTGTCATGAAAGCTCATCATTGTGCATTCTCGTGCCTGTCGAGAAATGCCAATACCCTGAGGCTTTCAGCATAATGCTGTGTCTCATAATCGTCTTACAGTTCATCGCACTGACGCAGCCTCCCAATATTGAAACACTCCACAGCAGTGATGTAAGAGGCCAAACTGACAGCCATTCCTCAGTGTCACTAAGTCTGCCTCAGGCAGTCATCTTCCATGTGACAGCCACCTCTGGGGGCCCTTTATCTATTGGGGAGCGGGGTGACAACAGCATCTCTCCCTCCTTCCCCTCCCAGCGGACCAGTGACATAATGGGAATCCCCATCATACTAAGACAGGATGACCCAAAAGCTGACATCAGACAGCAGCGGGGAGGGAGCAGAGGAGGATGAAGATTCCCTCTTGGTTGTAATGGTTCTGTGCAAATGGATACACAGCATATCATGCTTTTCAGGGGACTTTTTAACTGTGTTACCCCATGCTGTGATTAAAAGTTCTATAGCAACTTAGTACAGTTCTCTTACATTACCAGAGGCTTTGGATCTACCAGTTGTCACCTTTTGGCACCAATCTGGCACAAAGTACAATTAGTAGGCCCCTGGCTACATTACATTTATTTGTGTTCTCCTGAAATAGGTGTTGTTTAAATGTTGGTGATCTACTGATTAACTCAGGTAAAGGAGAGGTTACTTGTTTCTCATTTGGCAGAGTAGGATTACATGAAATCAAGGGTACTAGTAGACTGGCTGCAGCAAATATGTATCTTGTCGTGAGAAGCATTCATTTAAAGATCATAGTTTGTGGTGGCGTTGTATTGGATTGCTATGGTGTCGATGTCATTTTGTGACGTACTTCAAAGAAAGGGGAGATGTAGGGTTAACCAATATGGATGGAGCACCAGAGGCCACAGGTGTCTGTATCCTTACACACACACAATCTCTGCATGTTATGTGAATGATGGTAAACCACATCTGATTGTGAAGGACACGTAAAAAACACCCTGCATGTCAGGTGTTCAGTATCTGTCACACCGCCAACAAATACACCTTCGTATCCATGAGACATGACCCTCAGACATAAACACTCCTGCCCCCACACACACACCTCAGTCAGTCACACACACTCACACTGAAGCGGAAGACAGAAGTAGTATGAGGAGTGGGCTGCCTTGGCACTGAGAGCAGCAGCTGTGAAAACAGGCAGTGTAAGTGATGTCAGAGCAGCAAGGGACACTGGGTAGCAAAGGCTACTTTGAAGTGTTTTGGGTTTTATGGCGGTCCTGAGAGGGGATTTTTAAGTCGAACTGAGTGTGTGTGTATGTGTGCGTGTGTGTGTCAGACACATGTACCCAGAATGCCTACATGAAGAGTGCAGTGAGATCAGTCTCTCCAGAGAAAAACAGACAGGGAGAATGAAATATGGGAGGTGGAGAAAGCTATTTCCAGGTAAATTCCCTACATTGCGATCCACAGTTTGGCCTCCAGACAGGTCCCAATTGCTGCAGGTGCAAAGTTACAACCTTCTTTTCTTCCCCTTCCTTTCTCACTCCCTCCATCTCTTCCTCCCCATCCTCATGCAGGGAAAACACAGAAGCGGGCAGCAGGGGCACAGCGCCAGATGTGCAAAGTCACACCAGCAGAAACACTCAGGATCAAAGAGCATGGGGTGCAGGAGGGGAAGTATATATGTGTGTGTGTGTGTGTGTGTGTGAGTGAGTAAAGAGCAGGTGGGAGGTTGGAAAAAAGAAAAGTCCAGGGGTCTTATGTTCTCATTCTTATATTTCTGTAGATGCACAACTAAAAAGGAAACTTTTCAAAATTTCCCAGAAGTTCAGGAAACTGACTACTACTGTACAGTTTCAAGAATAAACGTTCCCACTCTGGCTCACCGCACACTCATCGTCTTTTCCATTCCATTAGCTGATGTTAATGAATATCGGATTATTCCATACTGAGGTTTTATCCCGACTGCTGACTGAGCAGAGTTCAGAGACTGGTCATTGCTCTAGTTGGCTGATAAACTGGTGTGAAATGCACGCTGGTGATTTCACCTAAGTGGGGTTTCAAAAGGTCCTGTTTCTTAGGAGGAGAAGGAGGCCAGCCACGTCTGGCCTCGTTCTCCTCCTAAGAAACAGAAACTGCAGGATTGCAAAGGAAGGGCAATAACCTCAATAGAAACTGATGCATAAAGACATCAGTGTGACTTTTTTTTTTAATCTCCTCTTCAAGAAATGACATACAATGACATAAACCACATTAGATTTATATAAACACAAATGCATTCAAGAAATAAACTAATCTGAAGTCATATGAGGGTCCTGGGCTACATTTCGGGTCAATTTCCGGCTCCTTATCTTCTCTGTTTGACTTATTATCAACAAATCTCATGACAAGACCAAAACCAACAATGCTTTAGTACAGTAGGTCATAGTTAAAGCAGCATTTAAGGCTCTCACTATTGAATCATCTCCTGCATGAGACGCTGATAAGACTCTTGTCGTTTCCTGCCACATCCAAACTGAAGCACAGTCCCGAAGGCCATTCACGAAGCCTGAGCAGTCGACCTTACGACCTTTACTAGAAAGTGGGTGGACATTTTTCCCCAACACGCTGCCAGAAATACAACCCTGGAGTCACCTCCTACCTGCCCCTGGCGGCTATCAATAAATGTCAAAACAAATCATCCAACTTTCTCTCTACGTGACGAATATGTCAGCTGTGGAATTCCTTGAGTTGTGTTTTTATGCCTGCAACTTAAGAGCCTGCTGTAACTTGATGAAGACACTAAATAAGTAAAATGTTCTCTGAGGTATTTGCTTTATGTTCTCGGCTGAGGGTATGACAAACACGTGGCGGTGCCGGATCTGCCTGCGGCTGCACAATTTTTTGGATTGATACTTTCACTTATTTACAACAAGGCTGACAGCGCAGAAACATCCAACAAGGAGACAAAAACATAATTGAAAAATTGGTACATGGCGATGATGATGGAGTAGATTATGTAAATTCATTTTGTAATTATAACATGACATGTTGCTGGGTCACAACTGCAACTTTGGTAGCTGTAAGTTTGGTGCACAAAACACTGGAAAAAGATACTTCTTTTGGAATTAAGTGGAAATATGATAAAAAGTCATGGTCATAATATAAGAAAACATTGTAATTTCGAGGAAGAAAGTCCTATGATTTGTGATTTGATTTGTGAAATGGAATATTTTGACACTTTAATCTTACGTGAAAAACATCTTATATAACTGTTTATTCTGTAAACAGGACAAAACTGACAACATGCTTTATTAGCTGTGTTATTTGTGGCAGCAGTGACAATCCATGAAGTCTTAACAGAATCAAAGAGGGTTCCTGTAAACAGCTTAGCTTTAATCTACCGTTGATCAGAGTAAGTAACTCTGTTTTAACTGTTAAGCTGAAGGATACAGAAGCTGGCATGTGGCCTGGAAAACTACTAATGTAAATCTTAGGATCACACAGCCAGAGAGAGTGCAAGAATTATGATGTATCCATCACCAAAGTGCTCTTGAGTAAGAGACTTCACCTTCAGTGGCAGCAGGTTCAAATGAGTCAAAGAGGGCAGGGTGGCAAAACATGTAGCAGTGAAACAAAACAGGCACCCAAAGAGGTGAAATATGTTGACATGTGACACCTACAGAGGCAGAACACAGGTGAGAGTATCTGTACGGACTGAAAGAGGTCGGAATTCTTAGCAACAGATCCCTTGCTGACTGGAAGCAGGAAAGTTTCTCCTCTTTGTCTTAAATATCCCGCACAATTCAATGTTTTGCTCTCCCCCACATTCCTTCTCTCTGTCTTCTACACTACTGAATCAAACTGACAGTATATCCATCGTTGCTCCGCTCATCTTACCTCCCTTCTCCCGAATTCTTCCATTCATCTTTGATTACTTCACCCCTTTATATCCTCCTCTCTCTTTTCTTTTTCAGTCTTAACTTGTTGCCAAAATTCCCCTTCACCACTTTATCTCATATTATCCCTCATCTTCTAGAAATCTTTCACTACTATTGTACGCTGCTCTCCTTTTCCAGTCCCGCCCCCCTCAAACCCAATGTGGTCCTGTATGTCTCTCAATAGGAGAGTAGGTGTTTTCATGCCCTTAGCTTGTTAGAGAATGAATGAGAGCCATGGTTGTCGTTTCTGTGTTTACAGCTGCATGCTAAGAGGCCGTCTGGCATGTCAATCTGTCAGCATACCCACTGAGAGCTGGTGGGCGCTTGGGGGTAGGGACTTCACTCAGTGATCTGGATTATTCATTCCAGGCATGCAACTTTCTTCTAGCCCACAATGTCACTGTTTAGATTCACTCTCACAGCTCTCACAGTGTTATTTTCGGCCTCAGCAGGCTTCTTGGTGGAGTTGGTGGAGACAAAAAAACAGAGTTTAAAGTATTGGATTTAGACTGATCTGGTAGACACAGACAATGTGTATAGGCACATTTTTGATAAGAAGTTTGCCCTATCAACTTAAAATATGATGATATGTTAATGTTGTGTTCACAGCTTGTTTCCTTTCCCCCTAAATGGGCCAAAAATCTCTTAATGCTGGTTTTAAAAGCTCTCCATATACAGGAGTTTTGGGCTGGATATGGAAGTATTTCCAAAGTGCTAATTAGAGTGTTCTATAATTATATGTAATCTTTCAGTCAGTGAACTTTAAACAGTAAGAAGTATCACTGGCAGATAAAAATCAGGACAAAACATCAACTGACAAAGATACAGTAACTCCTTTTTCAATATTATTACCCTATTAACAATGTTGTCTTTACTGTGAGTCCCTAATTTATGTCACTTTACTTTTGCCCAATTATGTGAGTACTATACTCCCAACAAAATTTGCCAGTCAGAGGAAAGATAAAATAGTTAAAGGCAGACGGGGAGGAAGAAAGGATGACAGAAAGGTCAGGGAAGGTGAGATTACTCGTAGGTCATTCAGGCATCACTCGTCTCCATCTTGGAGACAGACAGACGTAATCGAGGCTGACAAAGCAAGGGTTTGGACAAATAGCTCCCAACTGTAAAGTTGAAGCCTCAAATGACAGTAATGTCAATAATTACAGCTTTTACCTCAGCTGGAGGTCACAAGGTGCACCGCTGATTGTGTCAGAACAGGGAGAGTCCCTGCTTGGGTTTGTGTATGTCTCTGCATTCAATGGTGTGTATGTCTGAGTGTTTGTAAAAGAGTGGGTGGCTTACTTCTGTATTGTTTCTGACTTAATGTCTGGTTTGTGGAGAAAAGGGGATTTTTTCTGCTTGCAGCTGCTGCTCAGAGAGCAAGTCAGTCAGTTCATCAGACAGTCAGTCGTCTGGCACTCAGTTAATCAGTTAGAGTCAGTGCAGGGTCTCAGAAACCCTTTTCAAAATTTGATTCATAATTGCAGAGATTTGGCAGTATGCCACCAAAAGCTGCTCATACATTTATCACATAGGCTGCCATTTGTGTCACGTGTATGTGTCAAGCGTCCTCCATTGCACTCCTCAAATCATCATTTAACATCTTCTCTTTTGAGTCTAAACAGTATCAGGATCACATTAGACTGTTTTGCTTGTGAGTGCCAAGTCGGCCAGAGGATAGGGAGGTGGTCTGTGGTCAAAATGCATTATGGTACAGGAATGCGTGGGGAGTATTAAAGAAGAATAAACCACATTTTCTTTCACTATTTCACCATCCCACTATGCATCCATCCTTCTTTTCCAAAGATTGTGATTGCTATAGATGACAGGCCAGTCATGCCCAATCAGCTGCATGCTTCAATCAACGTTATTGCCCTCTAACTTGCATATGGTCCATAGAGAAATACTGCTGAGAATGCAAAATCTAAGTGGTTGATGTGGTCAGAAATGTTTCTAGGTATGTTTCTGTGGGGATTCATTTATCACACACACAGAGGAACCACAATCTGTGCCATACTGTACATCCGGATTTTGTTGTTTTGACCTGGCTCCAGCATTTCAATTTGTCAAGTGTGAGGGCAAAGTTGGACATAGTCCAGGTTGCAGCTGTGATGGACTGAGAGTTAAGGAATGACTTTTAACCACTGACTGTTTCATATGATCACTCGTGGGAAGAGAAGGAAATTGACCCTTGCAAGCTTCTATAGTGTGCACTTTTTAATGCTTGCAGTCTTGGTCTTCTGTTATCTTGCAAATAAAACATATAATGCAGATGGAGAAATACATTTGCATTACAGTGGTTTTGTATAAGTAAGCAGAGGTGGTGCTAATTAAGAAATGGAAGTATACACTTGGAACAAAGCAGAGTTTAAGGAGATCAAGTCAGAAATACAACCTTTGTCTTGATAAAAAAAATACACCTGAGTAAGATATAAAAAGGTAGATTTTTTTAAAACTTAAATTCAAAGGTGTTAGTAAAAGGCAACAAGTGGAATACAGGAAAAAGGTAAAACAGCCACTGCACATATTAAGGCAGGAGGCAGAAACAGGCCCAGGTGATTCAGATGACCGTAATGAGACCACATCACTCTGTCGACCCCAACTGAGATCTAACTGCCTGCAGACTCACTCACACATCTACTGTATACACGAAAACAGGCATACACATCCACACATCAGACAGACAACATCTGACTGCTCACAGGTCAGACTCAGGCACAAACCTGTTTTGATGCAAAGCTTTCTGGGAATTCTGTCTTCTCCCTTTTCCTTCTAATTGCCTTGTTTACTTTTCGAGGTCGACTTCAAGTGGTTTTGTGACTAAAAGCTTTCCACAACGATGACTGATGTCTTGGACAGGACATGAGTGGGATTACAAGAAGCTTTGGCCACCACAGTGAGGATGAATAAATTCCTGTAAGATTTGTTAAGAGAAAAATATGAGAGCCATCTTGTAAAGTCTCTTGAATCGAAGAAGAGCTGGGGGAAATAGATTGGGAAAGACATTGATTTGAATTCTTAAAAGGATTCCGTTTTTTCTAACTTGACTGAAATAATCCACAAGTTTATATTTCCATGCTGCAGTACTGAAATCGAATGGATTACATTTCAGGTTTGTGTTTGTGCAGGGAGCAAGGTGGGTAATGACATTTGAGAGACTAATGGGTTGTTGTGAAAAATACACACACCTTTGAGCTGGTTTATGTCATCAGGAAAAATATGGAGTGTATGCTTAGCGGAAAAAATGACGGCAAAACTCTGGTAGATGGTGTTTATGTGTGTGTGTGCATTCATTCATGCTCTTTGCCAAATAAATGAAAGGGTAAAATATGTTTCTCTCAAGGTGAAGGTGCAGAAAGTTTCTCTTCTCTCAGAACTTGTAAACACATAAACCTAAAGATGATGTATGTGTGTGTGTGTGTCTGCACCACACTGACACGTCCTCTGTTGTCATTCTGTTTTTTTTTTTTTTTTTCCCTCTCTGTGGAAAGACTTCCAGGACACTTCAGAGGACGCTGTTATTGGTTTTGGAAGCATCCCCAGCTCTTCTCAGTGGCCATTAATAAGGAGCTGTAAAACCAATGGAAAAGAGCAGAGCGTGAATGTGACTGTTTTTCTTTGCTGCAAAGGTCGTCACCTTTCTCTTTCGTTTTTGTTTACGTCAGTAATTACAAAATGAGGCAGGGTTTCTCAGTTGGACTACTGCTGGCTAAAAACAAGTTCCCCTAAATCCCCTAAATTTTGTTATGTTGAGTATTTTGTTTCCAGGAAATAGCCACAACCTCACCTTCACCCACCTGCTTGTACTCTACTATGTTAGAAAAGTAACTGCTAGCAACTGAAATGGGAGCATTCCAAACTTTAATAGTACAAAAATACATATTACAAAGTCATTTGAATACATATTACCATGTGAGTCTCAATTAAAGCTGCTTAATAAATATTTTTATATTAACAATGGTTTAAATGACAATGTGCAACATGAGAGGTGTTGCTAACAGTGATGTAGCTTCCCTCGCTCTAGCATCTTTCAGCTTATTGTTTTAGTTTTCAAGTCTGCTTTACTTTACTTTACTGTTTTGTTTCTGTCAGCACCAAACATCAGATTGACTAAGTTAGCCACTGACTGGTGAACATAGAGAAGCATTTAGCAGCTAAAGAGACAGACATTCTCCTCAGGAGTAGCTAAAAGGAGACCTACATTCATCATGTGGACACAAACACAGCTCCTGATGAGTGCAAATGTTGCTCTCAGTCTGCTGGATATGTAAAAAAGGCAGATTTGGATGACACATTCACCATAACAACTTATTTCAAAGTCAGAATAACCTGCAGTGCGTCCTGCACTCTTGTGACTTAAAGGGGACCTCAAATATTTATCAAGCCATTATGTACCTAAGCAACAGCTTCAAATAAAACTGATGTTTGCATGAGCATCAAAATGAATCACAGGCACCATGAGCTGCAGAAAATGTGCATTTTGTGATTCCCAAACATGGAATCCTTTTCCCATTATTTCAAAAGGCACTTAGCATGTTTATATTTTTTGGCAGGGGTGAGTGTAAACCATTTAAAATCTTTGAACTTCAATACTAATAAATCATATTACTTGCTGTAAGAAAGATGCTCATATTTACCCAACGAGCACTTTATACCACAGAATGCCAGAGAGATGAAAGAAGCAAATAATCCATTGTTACCGAATCCAGCTGCTTTCTAGACATAGTGTTTGCAGTTTGTATTTGTATCAGATCATCATTTCTCTGCGGGTGGAGAACTTTTCAGCAAATCTCTGACATGTTAATTAGGGGGAACGGGAAACTGCAGTTGAAGCAGCCCATGTTTTTGATTTATGCAGATAAAAAGAACATATTCTTGAATGAGCCTCAGTCAGAGGCCAGAAAATGACAATTCCTGTCTTTCCTTGGCTCCCAAAAGGAGGGATTCTTATTATCTTATAGGCTTGAAAATCCCCACCTGTCACATTTTAAATCAAATATTTTTCCTGTGCATACATTAATTTATTTTACTATGTCTCCTTGCTTATTTTTTCCAGTCTGACTCTAACAGCTTGTGAGTGTAACTGAGCTGCGTCTGTAGGAATCATGCAACCCGTGGATTCCTTGACAACCCCATTGTGCATATGCTACCTGGAGCACCCCATAACCACAAAAACACATGTGAGACAGAGCTGTAGCGAGAGGTAACGTGTGGGAGGGAGAAGAGTGCAAATGAGAAACAGGCTAAAGGGACAAACACGTTTTACTTAACCCATGTGCTTTAATCCTGAGGTCTGCATTCTGTCTACTAAACGACACTTGTTTTGGTGTGTGTGCAAGCAAGTAAATATGCCACGTCTAATATATGCCATCTGACCTGGGTCTGGTTCTTCATACGTGGATAACCAGGTTAACCAGATTAGAATGTTGACAATTTGACACAAATCTGGATTTGATGTTTTTTACAAGCTGTCTTAAAATTCATCTGGAACTGTCATCATACTGTAGCAACAAGCTCTTAAACCTGCTATAGTGCATTCTTATTGACAGTTAGCTTGATCATGACCATGATTCTTTGGGTGAACCCCAAACATGAACTCATTTTCAAAGACAAAATTCTCAATTTCACATATTTATTATGAAAGAATGTCATGATGGCTTCAACTCCCTACTCATTTTCTCTTTGTTATTGAAGATAACTTCATCCAAGGAATATTTTAGCCTGATAACATGTTAGCCTGAATTAGTCAAGCCACATTTGAAGAAAAGGGCCCTGGTTCACACAATATTCTGCTGAACAAACACACATGGGATTTAAGGTGAACAAAGAAACAGCAGGAATGCCTTCACGTGCATATACTGTATATCTCAGCTGATGGAAAACACATGCCTGCTAGAGCTTTGGATGGACACACTGCAGGACAAAATAATAACTCTACCATACTGTATGAAAGTATGGAAGTGGCTTGATTTGATTAAAATATAGCCGCAAGAGAAACATTTTTCACAGTTATAGTGACGTGACCTCATGAAATCTGCAGCCAAGAAGAAATAAAGTGATGCAAGGTTATTGCATATGTCTTTTATGTTGCCCAAGCTGTGGTTAAACCTGGTCAGAGATCTGCAGTGTGAGTCTGGCCTCTGCCTTTCATTGTGGCCTCGCAGCTTGGAGCCTGGCGTGTTGTGAGGAGTGTCGGTTCGGATCTGCTGTGCAGTCACATTCCTCAGACTGCACACACACACACACACACACACAAACACATAGAGTGGGTCAGTAGGACAATGCTCTTTGTGTGTGTGTGTGTGTGTGTGTGTGTGTGTGTGTGTGTGTGTGTGTGTGTGTGTGTGTGTGTGTGTGTGTGTGTGTGTGTGTGTGTGTGTGTGTGTGTGTGTGTGTGTGTGTGTGTGTGTGTGTGTGTGTGTGTGTGTGTGTGTGTGTGTGTGTGTGTGTGTGTGTGTGTGTGTGTGTGTGTGTGTGTGTGTGTGTGTGTGTGTGTGTCTGGGTTTCAGTTTTATTTCGATCTATAACCCCACTGAGAGTCTGATATCCAGCAGGATATGAGAAATGGATGATTGCAGAGTTGGCAGTGCTTTTAATGGGAATTTTTCATTGTGTTGCATGATAGGAAGTAGAAAAAGAAACTAAATCATTCAGCATGCATCCATAAAAACATTCACATACACACTTTAACCTGTAGACCACTATATGGGATATCGTGCTGCATTTTACAGCATGTAGTCCAAAGGGCTTCTCAGGTGTGTACACATTCCACATTAAGCCATGTAATATCACATATATCTTTACACAGAGTAATGCTCCTTGACATTTGAGACAACAGTAGTGAATCAGCAAGTGAATTGACACTGACAGCAGCAAAACAGTTGTGCCGATTTGGCAACCGTCGGGTGTATTAGTTTACAACAAAACTTTCCACAAGGTGCGAAGAATAAGACTTAGTCACGGGGCGGTGCAGCAGAAAACAATAGAATAGAAGAAATAGCTCCACATATAAGGAAACCACACTTTTTTCCACATGACAGTAGTTATATTTTGTCATGTGACAGCACCACTTTGAAACTTTGGGTTTGTGTGCCACGCTGTGGGACGAATGTATTGTCGTGTGGTCGCTGACTAAATGCCTCATGTCTGGGGGAAAATATATTTGGGAGAAAATGTGACTGGCTTGAATCATCCTCTTCCATAAAGAAATTCCCTCCATGTGATGTCCTCTTCAAAACCAGTGTTTTTGGGAAATGATATTGTTTTTTGAATGTGATGTGTTTGATGATTTCTTGTTTTGGGGAAATTCCTACCTAAATTTGCATTTATAATGTTTCGTCCACTTTTAGGAATGTCTTGTTTAGGAATACACTGTCCTCTCTTAAGAAAATAATGTCCTGTCTTTGGAAAAAACAATTCTTTCAAACAATTCTTATGTGTTGGGCCAATTTTTTCAACTCTTTCCAAAAGCTTCCTCAGCAAGCCAGTTGTCCCCGACAACAAAGGACATATAACTGTGCAGCTTTGCCAAAGAAACGTTTAAAACAACACAGTCAAAAGATTCTGACAAGCTTGAAAAATGCCGACTGGGTATGTACACTATTTCTCTATGTGTGTATCCACATGTGTATGAACTGATTCCTGTTCCCTTTCAACAAATTCAAATTGACAGTCAGTCCTTATTAACCTATCCATGAAATGAGCTACTTTTATTGCTTGTATTCATATCAGTTGTGTTTCAAATTTTGCTGTGCCTTAAGGCTCCATATGCAACCATTTAGAGTGTTTGTGTGTGTGGTGCATGCATATGCCCGTGTCTTTATTTATACAAAACTCCTCATATACAGTTTATCTTTAACATTTTACAGTACATGAAATGATCCATGAAGCCACAGGATCAGCCCCAGACTAAAACATAAGGAACAAAACTCCAACGGTCCAGTTATGAAGCTGATTGACAAAATTAGTTTAGCTTTTCGTTGGAAGACAGCTCTTTTGAACTGAAACTTTAAAAACATGTGGTTATTTGGTTTCACTGGTGCAGTTTGGAAGCAGTCTGCCTTCCAGCTGCTGTAGTAGCAACAACAATGTTCAGGCTGGCAGACACAAAGCGATACTGTAGAACTTCTGAAGGAGAAAAAAAACATGTTCTGCCTCTCACAAAGGAAAAGATGAATTCATGAGCAATAAAACTGCACCTTTACCAAATTCAATACACTGAAGGGTTTCACTGCAGTATGACTAATAGCAGATGGTGGCTACTATTAGCAACTTAAGATATGCGTAGCTGATCAGCAGGACCTACCAAATATTTGGGTCCAATCACAACTGTGTAAAATATATATAAGTAGACTGTTTACAGTATAATGGCCCTGAAATGTCTATAGTGATATATATCCATGATAGCTAAGCGAGTACATATTATTTTTGGTAGCTGTTACATATCCATGTTACCCATATAAAACTTTAGCAGTCTTGTGTAATCTAATGATTTCTCGTGTTAAATCTGTTACTCTATCTATAAACTGTATATGGATACACTGTGGGACTAGATACATGCTCATTGAGACCTGCAAATATTTCTGGGCAGATTTGCTCACATTCACTTGAACACACACACACACTGGAAGTGAAAGTACATTTGCCAGCATATGTCAGTCAGTGTGTGTTTATCTGGCAGTAAGTGGGCTGTGAAAACTGAATGAAATTCCCTGCTGTGTGTTAACATGAACAAGGCTTTTCCAGATTATATTCTGACATGCAAGGCCACACATACTGTATGAGGCCAAGTCATTGAAAACCCTTGTGGAATACACTTCCGATATTTGTTTGCTAAATCCACAAAGTTTAGGTCGAACTGGAGATTTATTGTGTGCATACTAAGATAGATAAACCATCCATGCTGGACTACTTTTTAATGCTTTAAAGTCAAAGGTTAAACCCAGTTCCCTCTCTCTGTATCAGGAAAATACATTTTAGGGGCTTCCAAAGGGAGACTAAAGGGATTTTGGATCTTGGCCGGATGGTTTTCACCTGATGGAGAGGTTGGCTAGGGGGTGGTGGAGATAAAATAGGAGTGAAGGGCAAGTTTGTGATGTGACCAGGATGGCAGAGTAGGAAACCTCAGCTCCTCTCTCTTCAGTTTGCCTGAGCAAATATTTCCAACAAGACAAGACATCTTACAGTGGCCTCCCTCAAAACTACACTAAAAGGTCATTTCAATTTAGCTGAAAAGATCTCTGATGAAAGATTCAATTGTTGTGAGACTCAGCTGGGAGCCATGCAAGCAACCCTGACAAAACACGCTGAGGAGATCAACATCCAGCGCATTATCACTTCAATCTTTTCAAAGATACAGGAGCAGTTAAAGAACCTCCCAACAAAGTCTCATAATGCGCATGCTCTAGTCTACTGTCTTCTACTGTACTCTGCACATTAAGTTTGTTTGTTTCCAGGTGGCATGTCATACATTTAGGTCTTCACAGACTTTTTTAAAGATACTACAGAACTACGGAAAGGGGCTAATGATTTTGCAAAGAGCAAATCCATTGTTGAGGGAATTCACCTGTTAGCTGGCACGGCACAGATCATTAGATCATAGTTTATATTTTCATATCCAAACATTTATTTGAGAAAAACCATCTTAATTACTCCCATTTGGGTCTTTCTTACCACAGGGCAACCAGGGGCAGAGTTGCAATCTCCTTGGATCCCAAACAGGCAGTTTACTGGCATTTTAACACTACTCTGCTGTAGAATGAGTCATTTTTTTAGGGGATGAGGGAACAACTGGTTGAATTTATAGCCATCAATAAACCATGTGTGCCCGATCCTAGTGTTCTTTGGGATGTGGTGAAGGGGTTCATAAGGGACGAAACAGTTGGATTTTCTTCCAATCTACATAAATCCAAACTGAAACATATCCATGAATTGGAAAAGAAAATTGCAGAAACAGAGATTGCATGGCTTTGAATCTTACCTCTGGTCTGGTTCATAAAAGACAATTACTGAATAAAGAACTTCACCAATCACTAAGATTCAGAGCAGATTTCGTCATTGAAAGGACTAGGCAAAATCATTACCTCCATTGGGCCCTCTTATTCTTGAAATGATTAATTCTGCTAGCCAAAAGGATCTTTCTCTAATAAAATGAATAGCTCTCATCGCTCTGCTTCTAAAGAAGGGCAATCCATCTCTCTGTGAAGTATTGCACCTTATCAATATGAACACAAATATGAAGCTTTATGTCAAAATACTAGCTTCTTGATTGAAAACATTTACAACCTCTCTGGTACATGAGGACCAAGCAGGTGTCATAAAAAAAATGGTCTCGCCTCTGACAATATACGTTGCCTTCTTAATGTTATGGAAACATCAGATACTGCTGGAACATCAAATGCTATTCTGTCTCCAGATGCAGAGAAAGCATTTGACCACCTCAAGTGGCACATCTTATGGGCTGTATCATGCCACATGGGTTCTGGAAATCATTTTTTAGCAGCAATCACAGCTGTTGCGATTTTTATTGTTCTTTTATATAATGCAATATGAAAATGCATGCTTAAACTCAATCCTCTATGAATTGAGCTTAAAACCACATCCCTGTGTCTTTATTGCAAATTCCAATCAAGAAAAACTGATCACAAAGAAGAATAAAAATGACACTGCTTTCCTGCACTACTTCTGTGTGTTTTTATTTTTCTCTCAACTCTTCCACCTCTCTCTTTTCTCCATAAATCAATTGCAAAAATCATAAACAAACAGCCCAGGCAGCTGATTAAAGTGAAACTAACCAATGTGCCCCAAGGACGTGAGTTGTTTCCTCAACACAATCTGAGCCAATGGCATTCTTTTGCATATGACACAAGGCAATATATCAACTCGCGGAGCCTTTTCTGAGGCAGTGGAAGAATGGCTCGTGCCTCTTTGACACTTTTATGTTCAAAACTGATTGACTGAGTTATATAAACATGATCCAATTCAATATCTTACAAATTGACACAAGGGAGGCATGTGTGTGTATGCGAGTGTGTGCAGAGCCTTCCAGATGTGCTGAACAGACACAGCTGTTCCTCAAACAAACTTTCCATCACATGAAGTCCACCCGAGTGTGACTTGGCTGCACAGCCGTAGAACGCACTCACGTACAGACACACACACTCAGCTGTTTCACTCACAGTTTTTCTCCCTGCATGTTATTTTTTTAATGTGTTGGGCCAACTTTTGCTGGGTGGATGACAGCAGACATCGTCAAGATACGATGTTGTTGTCCATAAGAAAGTTTATACACCTTTATTTCTGCCTTCTCTTTGTTGGCCGTATTTTTATCCTGAGTCCAGTATCCCTAGGAATTACAGTATGTTCCAATGTGAAGCTGTGTGTCCTTTAAGTGTGTGAATTTCAAGGGGTGGATGGCTGTGTGTTTGAGTTTTTTTTTTACAATGCTTGACCTTAAAATACATAAAGAGTGTATTAAATTCTATACTGTGATATATGTTTTGAGGGAAACTGAATAAATAATCATAAGGGTTCATTTCTTCCAACAAAGCCCCCGAATCGTCAAGTTATATTATGCAACTGTTTTGACTGGGTCAGTAGTTCTCCCCAAGAGGAGTTAAGTAACAAATGATTGTAAAATGGGAGGAATGCTGTTTCAAACATACCTCAATTACAGTAAAAGCACATTTTGACATGCATGAACCTGAAGAAACTGCTTCAGATGATTGTCAACCCCTAGTTTCTAAAAACTTGACGTTTTGAATGCATTTCTTTTCCTCCAGACACTTGGCAAAATCCAATCCCCCCACCCACCATTCATTTGCTTCCTCCCCAGCTGAGCCCCACCCAGGCAGGGTAAACCTGGGGCTAGGCCTCCCTGGAGCTCCTCACCACCAGCCCTGGTCATCAGCAGGTCAGCCACACCACCAGACCTAGGTCAAGGACTTTACTGGGTCCATCCAATCCTGGAAAAACAACCTCAGGGTTGGAGAGAGAGCATGGGAATCTGGCATGTACCTGCTGCAGAATGGAAAGACTAATGGAAAAGAGAAAAACAATGAAGCTGACATCCTAACATGTTACTTAATCTAATATTTTGTCTTCAGAACTTGTTTTTCTTATAAGATGTGAAAATGATAATGGAGTGAGATAATTGTACTTAGTTCCAATACAAACCTTGAGAATAAAAAAAAAAATCATATCAGCATAGTGGTCCACCTAAGAGGGTTAGCTTTTGTTTTCAGTTATTTAATTATTGAAATGATGTTTAAAGAAGAATGTGTTTCTGACGGAAACAATTAGGTTTAAATGTCTTGAGAAGGAAATTGTTTGGCAATGCTCAGTGACATTAAACTAATTGCATGTGTGTGTTTGTATAAGTGTCCCCATATGAATGTGTGCAGTCAGACTGGGATGGGCAGGTCTGTGTGATTGCGGTCCTGTGGTCCTGTCGCTGCCAACCCTCTGCCCTCTGAATTTTGTCCCAGTTTGGATGTGTTTCTCCTCTGCAAGGAATGCTTTTCTGAAACAGCTTGCCATTACATTTTAGAACATAGCAGTTTTTTTGCCAGATTTTGAAAATGACAGTTTTCAAATTCCTCTGGTTTTGTCAATCATGACAATGTGGGTTTCAGCTGGCTAGAGGTAAGAGATGAAGTGGACTCTGGGGCGGCTGGAAAAAAATGTGCACTTTGGAAGTTATTGAGTATATTTCTCCCACTGCTAAATGACATCCAGTAGAAAACTCAAGTGTTACTGTGGATGAAGATTATAAAAGACCTCCCAGAGCAGAAAGCCACCGTCTCCTTGTTCCTCCCTACCTGTTAACTCTCACCATCAAAGAGTCTAAATTTGGACCTGGTTTTGGCCCTCAGTCCCAAATAAAAAGTAATAGAATGTCTGTCTATAAAATTTTAAGCACTTTAAAAACCACCGTGGGGAAAAACATATTTTACTCTCTTTCATTTCAGGCAGTGCTCTTATCTTGACAGTTGCTGACTGAAACAAGGTTCAAGGTTAATCCGAGTAAGTTCACATTTTATCAGAAATTCAATCTTCAGTTAAAAAGCTTCCAGGGACAGGTTTGGCTTATGGCAGAAAACTATGGCCTCTATATCAGAGTTTTTCTCTCAAAGGCATGCACTTTGTCAACATTTCTGGTTAATTAAGGGCTAATTGACGGGGTATGCTAAGAAATGCCACTGAGGGAAGTTTCTTTCCATAAGAAGTGCTAAAAGTGCTTCTTAACAGGAGTACTTTTCTCCCACTTGCATTCAAACAAACCAAAAATGCACCATTCATCCTTTGTACTACAAAGGAAAAACGTCTCATTTGGTTAAATCTGTGGAAGACCTGCTTTCCGTGTCACTGCTCTGATAAAATGTTATTTATGTTAAGAAAAGCATATAATAGCTTAAAGATGGTTAGCTTTACATTTACTGCCAGCACTTATTCACAGAAACATACCGTAGAGACAAATGTGACCATGCATGCACACACACCCATGCATGTACTCAGGGTCATACCTACAAAACACACCCTCAAATTACTGTTTGGCTTAGCGAAGTATGTAAGCCCACTCAATCTGACCGTTGCCATGGCAATGTCGAATGAGAGAGAGGGGTTAATGAGGGAGTCTGGCAAGCCAAGTGAGATTGTCATTCTTTGGTTGGCATGAATTCAAAGAATGTGGTGGACAGTCTAAGAAAACTAGGTTTAAAAAAAGAGAAGAGGGAAGATGGAAGGAGGAGAAGAAGAGGGAGTAGAGAGGAGGAAGTAAAGGAGGAGAGCAGAGGCTGGAAAGCACCTGAAGTGTGAGTCAGGGGAGGAAGAGGAGGAGGAGAGCTGGTCGCAGCTGCAAAAACACTGTCTGGCAGTCCGAGGGGGAGCTGCTAGACTTACAGCACACTGCATACACATAGACGCAGACACACACATATACACTTGCTCGTCCATATGCTCTAAAAACATTTTCTCATTCGCCAAAACTTTGTGTGTGTCATACTGTGTGTGGGTCTGCACCTCAGAAAACACATTAATCAGCAGCTGCCTCCTTTCGCTCAACACAATGCGAGAAGAAAGACTGCACACGTCATTGTAGATGTACACACACACACACACACACACACACACACACACACACACACACAGTCCCAGGTCAACTAGTGCAGCCCGCCACAGACACAGCCACAGACGCGGATCCACACCCCCACATCTGGCAGCCCGGGGTCCGACCTTGGCCTCGGTTCACAGCCTGCGGTGGTCTGCTTCAGGTCCGGGATTCCCAAAAGCATCTCGCCGCGCGTCCTGTCTTTGCATCCGGCGAAGCAAAGCTGAACTCGATGTCAAGAAGCCTGTTGGGGAAAGAGGCCGAGAGTCTCACACCAAGAGGTCGAGGCCCGCTTGAGGACACAGAGTGCTGTTGACTTTGGTTAAGGGAGCGCTTCAAAAATAAACTACAGTTTAAAGCTTTGAGTGTTGTCGTAATTTTGAGGTCTCGGTGGTAGCAAACACAGCGTAGATATAGACGAGTGATGATAGAAAGGTCACAGTTTAAAGAAAATATTCAGTATTCGGTCGGGAGCAGTTACTGTGATACAAGACTGTGTTTGGCAGCTACAGTACATTTTGTTTACTGTAAATCAGCCCTTTTCTGTACAGCTGTGGGATGAATGTGAAATGTTTTCACTCTGGTGAGGAAATGACATCATATAACGATCCTTGCTTTACTCTCCTTGTGAGTTCATTTCGAATTTTACACTTTACTACTCTGGGGAACCTATGGTGGAGCTCAAACTTTTTGTGGGAGTGTTGATTTTAACATATCTAATAATGATTGCTTTCCTTAGAGCATTGAAAGTAACACTAGTTTTCTCCTCTGGTGCTGGCTGTATCAGAACAGAAATGGAGATATTGCAGTCGCTGTTATGGTTTTTCATACAAGCCATACTGGAGAGCATCACAGTTCAGCCTCAGGCTTCTGTTCTTAGTTATGCATATGGTTTCAGTTTGTACCAATTTTCAGCCCCCAAAAAACCCATAAATAAAAAAAGGAACACATAAGCTTGAACTGTTTTCTATGTAGAAGAAGAAAGTGACCACTGTAGTTCTAAGTAAATTAACTCAATTTGCAACAATCCAGCACCTTCCAGTCATAGAAAGTGAGGAAAAAATGTGGGAAAAGTGCAGTTGAGCTGCAGATAATGCACCAGTTCCTCTAAACCACTTTTGTAGATCTGTCCAATGTTTTTGATACTGTCCATCACAAGATGTTGTTCAATAAGCTGCTTTTGATATGTTTTGATGATTGTGCTTACAGCTGGTTCAAACCCTAGCTTTCTAGTAGAATTTAATCTGTCCATAAATAGCTGATAAAGGTGTCCAACAGGGAACAGTGTGAGGTCCCCTACTATTTACTCTGTGGATGTTTTTTTTTTTTTCAAACTTGCTTATTTAATTCAAAATAATAACTTAAAGATTAAAAAAATAAAACTATTTATGCTTTTACAACCGATAAAACTCACATTTTATGTGGTTAAAAGAGGTTTAAGCTAATTTGTGTTTGAAGTATGATTTATGTGTGTATTAGTGTGTTTACTACAAGCGTTTGCCACACCATAGAGCAAAGGAAGGGAGAAGGAGAGTAAAAAAAAAGAGAGGAGAACAGATAAAACAAAGATGAAAGCAGTTCCATGCGCAGGAGGGAAAAGACTTAAGGGAGGTACAGTATGTTTATGAACGCAGCTTAAGATCATAATCATGAAAACACAAGCTCGCAGGAAGGTCTGAGTCGGCTAAAGGCTCCGTCTGGCGCGGAACAGGGCCGAGGCGGGGTGCTGCCAGGGGAAAAACTTCTCCTGCTGTAACACTGAACTCTGCTCCCGCCTGCCGCTTTTCTGTGTGCTCAGCAGATGTCTTCCACTGATGATACACACAGATCCGACGTTTACCCAGGTAGCTGGCCACAGATCAGTGCTTTGTCAGAGAGAGAATAGAAAAACAAGAAGGTGTTTGAACGTGGTTCATTTGATACTTTATGTGCGTGAATATTTCATGCAGCACATGAGGAGCTGCAGGAAGGGGAAAGAAAAAAGTTTAACACTACATTTGAGACTGAGTTCATCAGAAAAACAACAGTATTGCTGTGATGCATCTAGCCCCCTTTTTTCATTTCTCTGGTGGGACCACTGGTGAACTTTGAGAGGTGAATTAATCTTTAACACCAAATCCAAAGTCTGGTTAAAAGCTCACTGTGGTGCAATCACTAACGTATGTGCTTGTGCTGTGTTGGAACGGTGTTGTGATCCCTTTTTGATAATAAAAAAATGAACAAATTACACAGAGAGGGATTACAAAACTGAACAAAACTACAAACTCATCAAATCAGCAAAGTGATTCACAATTTTCCCTCCTAGGTGCTCATTTAGTAACCCTATAAACAATAGTTTCATAGGTCTAGTTTTGTGCCGAACCAGCAAAAGACTTAACTTACTATCTTACTGAGACAAATAACAGGTTTGCATTGTTTTTGCTACCAATTAATGTTTTTTCTTTTTTTTAACCATGACCGCCACTCTTCTGACCAAAGTAGTTTTAGTTGCCTAAACTTAACCAAACCACAGAGACCACAGAGGTGGCATATCAGAAAACATTTATATGAATCATTAAACTTTAAATTTCCTGTCATTCATCACCTGACCAGCAGATGCTCTAAGACTTTTTGCGCCTTTCCCAGTCACCTGATTCCCACACCCCCCTTTCATCTGTTCCTCATTCCCAATCAGCCCGTACCTTCCTCAGTCACCACCTGATTGTCATCCACCAGCACACCTGCCCCTCATTCCCCCTATCAATCAGTTTGTATATATACTTGCCCATTTACCATTGTCCTCGAGTTTGTCAGTGTTGCCAAATGCTTCGGTGAGCAAGTTTTTCCACTATATAGTGTTTTCAAAATGCCATAATGGGAAAAAGTAGTGTCCATGTATTTTACTTATTGCTGATAATCCCACAATGCAATGTTACCATTGGGTGACTCTACATCTGAGAGTGATGACGAAAAATGACAAAGATCAGCTGCCCATTATTGAGTAAACTATTTAGTGTCTATAGGGAGTAGTGAATGAATAGACAAAGCTGTGGTTTATGATCTACCCCCCATGAAGGGCTGCCTTTTATCACACAAACAAAGTTCCACATGTAGACTCCATTTGCTTTTGTGAAGATGTGGGGAAGAGATTTGGTTAAAAGCTCCGGAAACAAATAAATGATACTGTCCCCTAGATCACGAGTTCAAATATGCTCAAAAATAATATTTAAACACCTCACATGTTAACCTCTTCTAATGTGGTTCATTTTATGATTGTACACTTTTACTGTGGCAAGCAACTTTATATGCACCAGAGTGCCAGTATGTCTCACATACCAAGTTCACACACTACACACTTTTATGGCACTCTTCCTGTCACAGGAAATGTATCTGTAGATTAACTAAGGGGTAATTTCTTCCTGGAGGGATTATCAACATCAGCTCTAGTAAACACTCTCCATCCCATGCCTCCTTCATCCACTTTCTTTACCACTTGTTTTTTATTCAAGATCAACGCAGCAGTATCCTAGCATGTATTGAGCAGTAGGCAGGGAAACGCGCTGGACAGGTTGCAAGTGTATTTGCAGGTCTGAACACTTTGCCAGGATAAAAATACACTCTAGCCAACAGACAACAATGCTGTCCATGTTAGCTGGCTAGCTTCTTAATGATACTGTAGTTTACAAGCAGCCAGTTTCTCACCGTGGAAAAGTTTTGCAGCCGGTTTGGTGGCCAGTTTGGACCCTGTAAACAGCCTACTTATTCAGATTATTTGCAGGGAGCATTAAATCATAAGAGGGCTCTTCCTGTGTTCAGGATACACACTGTATAACCATTCTGTCTCTCTCTCTCTCTTTCTCCTATTCGCTATTTGTGTCTCTCTCCCTTATTGAGCTGCTTTTTGTCCTCTGCGGGTCTGCTACCATGAAATGTTCTACGATAATGACGTGGCGACTGGAAATTCAGTTCCTCTCATAAAAGTCTAATTGCTCCTCCTTCAGTGCGACCCCTTCCACCCCCCCGTCAGACAATCTCACACACATACACAGACAAATAAAATTGTCACACCAAGGGGCCAAATGGAAACACCTTTAAGATAAGTTTGTCATAGCTTCTGGCGCAGACACCGGAATCTTTGGATTTTTACACGACATTTTTATGCAGCTCATTTAGTGGGGTGGGCCACGTCCACAGAGCATTTTAAACATGGAGAATCCTCCCTTAATAAAGCCTACAACACCCAAAACACAAATAACTTCATACATATCACTTCCAAAAAAATGTAAGACACTGACTCTGCTCAAAAATATGCAAAATGACATAACTGCGTGCTTAGATTCTGCTTTGGCCATCGTGAAGGAAAGTCATTTGCTAAAAAAAGACTTTTCGGTTATGGCTGACATGTCACCATGAAAAGAGAGATTTATTCCAGAGTCCTGTGGGGTTAAAAATGTCACCAGTGCCACAGTGCAGCAGCTCAAAAACAAACCAGCCTCACAGAACCACCTTTATATGCTGCACCAACAGCCACTGAAACCCAACAAAGGACAGGGTGACTTTTTCCAATGCATCATACTGAATACTAAAGGAAAAGGACTGCATCTCGTGCAAAGATGAGATTCACTGTAAAACTAAAAAAAAGCATTAAAATCAACCTTTCAATAAAAGCCCTTTGTTGAACTTTTGACAAAGTAATGAACTTAAATATGAATTACGTCTTCACTTTTTATTTACCTGTTAAGTTAGGTGAAAGCTACTCAATTATTATTTTTATTTCTCTGTGGTGACACCTGCAATTCAGTTCACGCCTGGTTTCCTGGGCTGAAACTAACAGGGGGAAATGCCCACACAACCGCTGATAATCCCCTTTTTTCTGTCCTTTCTTTAATTTTGCATCTTTCTAAAAGGTAAAACAATATTTGTTTCTTACAAAATCTCAATTCCATAATGAGATTTGGTCATGGTAAACACCAAATTCAAAGCTTCTTTTTGCAAAATCCCCACTCTGTCAAATGGCAACAAATGCTTGTTTACATTTAATTCATTCATTACCTACAAGTCTTGCAAGATAGAAGTAAACTCATGTTAAAAACACCTGGAAATGAAGGAAAAGACAGGAATTGTATCTCATATTTTCCACAGAACAGAAAGGTCTCCCTCTGATGTGTCCTTCTGAAAATTAAATTTAGCACAAATTTTTTAAGAAACTCAAATTGGATCTTTTAATTAATGGGTGAGGTTTGTGCACTGTTTGTAGATCATTGAACCATGATGATCTAAAAGAACTTATTTATCTGTGCGCTGCAGTGGTTACCTCAGCACCTCTGACATTACTCTGGTATTCATTTATCTGCTTCAGTAAATTAAGGGTAATTTCTACACATCAAATTCTGTCTCCTCAGTTATCTTAGCATAATCTCAAAAAAACATGGGAGTGGCTGACGTCATTAATGGCAGTAATTACACTTTAAAAACGTCTCTCTTATGTCTTACACCGTCATTATGGGAATGTTGCTCATCAGCGGCAGTAATAGTTGCTAAAACTCTGTTTCATGTAACATCACAGAGAGTTGGCTACATACCTCCAGGAAACATGAGAGTTGAAGGGTTTAGAAAGTTAACAAATAATGCCACAGCCCACACCTGACAGAGGAGCTGAAACGACGGACCACACAGTCTGCGCCCCGAGAAACTGGGCTACGAGATCTATTAACACAACAAACCACTGGGTGTAATTTCCCCACAGATGAGCCAGCTTCTCACTGCCAGGGAATGTCCTGTGGATGTAAGGCATAAACCTCAGAAATGCTCTGGGCCTGTGGTGCAGGTGATGGTTTTGCATCAGTTTGTGAGAAGTCAAGCAGAGAGAGAGAAAAGGGGAAAGATCAGTGTTAACTTTTAAATGGTTGGGTTTCACAATGAGTAAAAACAAAACTGATAATCTCCCACCCATCTTTATATCCCAGCCTAGACTTGTATGAAATGTGTAAAACATTTCCAGCCAAGTCTTAAATTCCCCCATTTGCTACATTTTACGGTCATCCTCCTACTTTCCTGTTTCATGGAAGTTGGACAAATTTCGAAACTATCTGAACTTGAACACCCAGTTTGGGGTCAATGCCAAGAGAAAAAACAAACAACCACATAAGAGGAAACATAATGTGCATGTAAGACATTCGAAAAAGAACTTATGTGTTTGATCATAGATCTTCAGGCATACAAGTACATTAAGAGATTTATATAAAGACATAATTATGAGCTCTAATTTAAATCCATGATGCAAGATCATACTCAGTGATATTGTAGTGTTGTTGCATAGATGGAATACAAAATTGGAATATAAGGGAAATAGGAAAAATCTATGTTGAAGACAAAGAAGCACATACAAAGAACATATACAAAAGGTTTAATATGTACAGTATAAACACAAGTTAAGCTCAAATCCTTGCACGATGATGGTTGTCCTTGGATCTCCTGCAGTGTCTATGGAAGACATAGTGAGGAACAAACATCTATTTTACAGTGACTGGTGCATGATGGTAAAGCTAAACCAACGTTTTAGTTACTCTCATAAAGGCTGAACAGCCAGTAATGGACCAACGCAGGGTGTGTGCTAGTGGATGCGTAATACAACAGTGTCTTGAATTTGACGGTGCCAAAATTCTCCACAGTGACTGTTTATTTCTCTAACAGTTTATTACCAGTTAGACCTACAGGACAGTGTGATTATTTGGTGTGAGGAATTCAACATTGGACTGCACATTATGCAGTGAAGGAGTGCAACAGGCCTTATGAAGCCTTGTTCTCTTGTCTTGTAGTCATTTGATGGCTCACCCCGTAGGGGCAGATATAAGAGTTTAGTCCAGATAGTATCTGTCTTCTATTAGGCTGTACAGTGACCTTTGAACTCATGATGACTGAGATATGTACCTTAAGCACATGGTTTGTATTTTGCTTCTTGCGTTATCGTTCATACATCATACAAGGTTGGGGGCAGTTGTTGGAGTATTCCTTACAGAGAAAGTCCTGGGAAAGATTGAACTTTTCATTAGAAATATGGATTGTACACCAGGATGTGTTTTCAGCACAAGATGGGGAAGTTGACAGATGGGTTTGTTTTTGTAATACATCATGGGCTATCAGCACCCCTCTAGTTTGCAGATGCCCAAAAGGTATTGTCCCTGATTTCCTACAAAAGAAAATGCAGAACAAATGGAAAATCCATCAGCAAAAATCTAAGTCACAGACTTCGTAGAACGTAGACTAAAACAAATAAGAAACAAAGAGAAAGGGCACAAAAGGTGGATGGTTTTGTAATGATCAAGACAACTTGAAGTTGGCCTGTTTTTGTCAGTTTTGTCAGTCATTAGCACGCATTTATCACTACATGTTAAGCAATAAAAACAATTGAGTTTGATTTGGATTATTATGAGCTCCAAGCTGCATAAACATGTATGGGAGCCCATTTCTGCCAGGAAAAGGAGAAAAGAAATGGATGGAAAGATAAATGTAAATACTGGAATGCCAAATATTTGACTTGGTTCAAAGTTATGAGATACTAAATCAAAATTATGACTTTTTAGTTATTATCTCATAATTCTGACTTCATAATATTTATTTAGGAAGTAGAACTGTGGACTCATAAATTTGGCTAAAAAAGTCATTTTCTTATTTATCTTAATTAAGCATCTTATCATTTGGACACACTATATCATAATTTGATCTAACTTAACCAATATTTTTATAATTTGTAACTTTAGATTGTATTTCTTTTCTTGTTTTGGTGGAAATTGGCTCCCATAACAGTCAGAAGCACAAAGCGCACTTACCTGAACGTGGTTTAAGCTCTTTCCTTTGACTTCTTGGTTAGTACCCATTTAATTGGAGTCAGGAAATGCATATAAACCTTAAAGGCCCTGACACCTCGGGATTTTCCACATCACCTTGGTATTTCAACTGTGGCTTTGAGCTGGGTGTTTCAAAGTCATGCACTAAAAGTGAGATCACCCTGGAGTTACTGCACTCACAACAGCAGGAAAAACGTATTTCACATGTGGGGCACAAGATTAATGCTGTGTCCATCCATAATGTGTGGGCGTCCCAAGAGATATGCAAAAGAAAAGTCAATATTCACCCACTAGATGTCAGATTCACATGCATCTCATGCAGTTCACGCACTGTATAATTAATGTTAATTCACTGTAAACCAAGAAGGAAAGAATTATGAGTTGAACTATGTACATCAGCTCAAATGTTGATGAAATGTCCCTTTTTAAAGAGATTTATTCATGATAGATGACAACAGACTCTGTCCAATCACTCCACTTTGTTCCTATTGGCTTCCTGCTGTTAACAACACATCCCTGATAGCAAACGACCTACCCTTTGAAAAGAAACCCACGTCAGCCAGGATGCTGTCCGCCCAGCTCCAGCCAAAAAGTAAAGATCAAAGGTCAATTGTCAATGTCAGGGTCAATGTCAAGATCAAATGCCGACCAGTTTGAAGGCTGGGGTTAAGTCAACATTTGCTTGTCTGAAGCTGAGCTCCACCTCAGTTTTAATGTTTGTTGAAGCCATCCGGTGGATTTTGTTGAGACTTTGCTTTACACCAGTTCATTCAAGCTGCATAAATGAGGTTTTACTATACAGAAGTTGGTCAGTGTCATTTGAGGTAACATTCCAACATGAAAGGGAGAGAAGGGCTTTGGAGAGTCAGATAGATTATAGACAAAGAAGTAAAGGGAATGCATCTACAGGCAGAAATAAAGCACTTGGAAAGCTTGGGAGGTGGTGTAACAAAATCTGCCTTATTTTGTCATTAATTGCTTCCTCTGTGCATTCAAAGTCACTCAGCCATCATGGTCTAATGAGATAAACATTTCAGTTTTTGAGTCATACGCACCTGCTGGTTTTGGCTTTGTCCTGTGGGAGGCTGCCCATTAGACCAGATTACATTACCCACATGCACTCACACTTGCGAATTTCAGTCATTACTCACTGCGGTATCATTTTCAGTTCTCAGAGTGGTTCTGGACAATCCTGAGCCCAGTAAGGGAAAGTGGAAAATATTAGGGACAAAACCGAACCCCATCATGGATAATGTGGAGGAGCTGAAACAATAAATCAGAAACAGTTACAAGTTACAGAACTGGAGACCTGATTACATTTTGTTCTTTTCTGTATGTTTCATGTCTGATGGTAAACTTACGTCATGTTTTTACAAAGCTTGCTCCATTTTGTCAGAAGTGAAGCAAGAGGCCAGCTGTTGAGTGAAAAAGGGATGGTACATGAGACACAGGCAAAGGCTTTGTATTATTGGTGAAATATGACATGTTGGCGTACAAATAAACAGCTGAGAGGTTGTTTATGCTGCAGGAGTGCTTTAAGTTGGATTTCATTGCAACTGCCATGGATCCAACTGGACCATCAAATAGAGAGGACACCCTCTGAGACAATATGTCTACCAACATTTTTGTTAACTTAATAATCAAAAATGCTGATTTGTGTGATCTGATCTGTTTCAAAATATTGAGAGACAAACTTGCTGAGTAATATCTAAATTCCAAGAAGGGGTTTAAGGCATGAATGAATGTGTTGATGCAAGCACATTTTTCTGCAACTGCACGATGCATTCAAGAGTTAAAGCAGTTTTATCAAATAGGCCACACTTGGTGGAAGATAGCAAATTAAGTTTTGTGCCAAATTTGGTGAAGATTAGTTGTATGTTAATGTAATTCATATTTGAAATGGAGGAAAATCTGTCTTGGTAGGGGAGGTTGAGGCCTACATGGCTAAGTATGTGTTTTATATGTTTGAACTACTTGAAAAAAGAACTTTCTTTCAAAGGTTCATAGCTCAAGATTTCAGTGCGAACATGTAAAGTGCTTATAAATGGCCAAATGGTGGCACTATCCAGACCAAAAACTAATTAGTTCCACCTTGGCCTATAGCCTTACCAAACCTTTCTGACATGTGTGAAGTAGCTTTTTAGAAGTTCAAATAACTAATAAATGGGACAAAAATACAGTAGAAAGACCCATGCATGCATACCTGCATTGATGCAAACACATATTTATGTGAATAATATACAATACACACCTCAAACTCTGATACCCAATGTGCAAATTGCCTCATTTTCACCCACTGATTCCTCCAGCTCCCTCCGACTCCGTTAACAGGGAACAATCAATCAGGGTCATTTCCTGTGCAGAGTGGACGTCCTGTCTCACAGGATGTGGCTTAAGAGGGTCACGGGCACAAGAGGCTCAGTGGGCAATAGCAGCAAATCCCCCAGCCCTTTACGGAAATCTCTACATGCCTACTAAATACCATACAGTATGTATGTGTGTAATGTATACTCAGGCACTTGGGTGCAATAAGGAAATATCTACAGATTAGTTTTACTTCATATAAAAACTAGTTGCTAACTGTATGTTTAATGGGATGGGGAATTTGTGGGGTTGAAACTTGCTGCTCGTTATCCCAATTTATAACACATTTCTCCTCTCTCTCCATCTTGCCATAATGTTTAGTGCATACGTCACTCATTTCAGTCGAATTAGGGTCCTGCTAACTTCTAGTAATACCAGGGTGAGAGAATGGAAACTGCATATTAGCGCATGTGGGTGCAGACAGTGCCTTCAGCTTTTGTGTGTGTGTGTGTGTGTGTGTGTGAGTTTTTCTGGAACACAGAGCAGTAACCACATATTCACACACATACACAACACAGCCGTAGCTAAATGTCAAAATGGCAGCTTCTGGCTTTTGGAGCATCTTATAAACATCACAGTCCTCAATTGTGCGGAGGAGCGACAAGCCAGCAACAAGCCAGAGAAACACTGGATTTCATGGGTGTCATGCTGTAAACAGGTTGTAAAAAAATTTCAGAAAATGCTCATTAGATGAGCCAAATTTCGACCTCGGTTTCTCATAGTTATGTTTGTGGTCTGTAGCAAACTGCATCCCTGTAAACTTTGCCGAAATGAAATGTCTCTGTCTCGCTAGTAAAGAAAAGAGGCCTGAGCATCTGTTGAGACCTTCACACTTGTATACAGATGAAAGGAGCGAGGATCCAGGTTTTTTTAAAAGAGGCGGTGTCTGTAAAAGCACATTGAAGGCCAACTCCAAAGGAGGACCATTACCGAAAGAAGGCATCTGCTTAAACAAATGGTTTAGGTCAGGCGGTGGAAACTTATGTAACGATGAATGAATTTACACCCCTTTGGAAATATTTCACAACGTTGCAGGGAGGGCAAAGGACGAGCTGGTACTGGGAGGGAAAAAGTGAAAATGGTAACAGTGGAGCGATTCACGTAAAGCCAAATCGGTGGTTTTAAAATGTGGAGATTTGTGTAATTTAAAATGGGGCTAGGCTCAGTTGTGAGGATGCCACGTGTGTCCTAGGTTAACCTAATGCTGGACTGCGAGGCCTGGCTTCCACTGAGGTATTTCCGTACTAAATTTATTATTGTCAGTGGAATTGAAATGGAATTATTCTGATGAACTTCAATCATCCTTTTCCTCCTGACTGAATCACAGGGGTAATGCTTTCAATGATTTTTTAAAGATACTTTAGAAGAACTTGCTATGAAGTGTAAATATGCCATAAACACAGGTCCAGATTAAGGCACTAAGGGGCCCCTATTGAGCCCCCATTCTTCCCATTGTGTATATATCCTGTATCCATCAGGTGACAAATGACAATTTATTGATTATATTTAACCCAGAACGCCAGAAACCAGTCTGCATACAATTGTACAAATACCAGCTAAAAGTTCAGTTTCAGTCAGTTAATTTTTAATTTGATAAACACACATTTTTGACATTTCATGGATGTAGGCATCAGCTAAGCATAATATATGAACTGAAATCACAGATGCTTAGTGAAATAGCAAAGTAAGACTATGAAGCTGGCCAGACTTTCAGTTTCTCTTATGAACACATTATTTCAGGGACCATTTGGACATTTACCTGCTTTGCCTGGTTGGTAATTCAGCCTTGCCTAAGTAATAAACTGTTGCTTGGAACAAAGTTCCCAACTATATTTAGACATACTGCATCACTTCAAAAGGCTGGCAGAAATATAGAGTCAACAGCAATTTGTGTCACTATAAAACCAACTCAGTCTAAACTGCATCAACAGAAGAAGCAGAATTCACATCACAACATGTTTAAGCCACTTACCCAAACAACTTGATGTGCAGTTTGCACTTCTTTTTCGGCAGTGTGGGCGCAGCTAATGAAGAAACTGACAGTCAGTCCTACGCATTGCTATGCTGATTAAGGGATCCGCAAACAGAGGAGCCATCAATCAAATGCAGGATCACTCCTACTCTCACCCCACAGACCACGGCTGTGATGTTGTGTTTATTCAGCTGCTGGCTCGTTGCCTCGGACAGAGACCCCTGCTCCTGTGCTGGCTATCTTAACAGTGCACAAAGAAAGAAGGAAAGGGCTGGAGACTCGATTCATGCACCGCTGCATTGCCAGTTTATAGTCATATGTTAAAAAAATTACAGTTTTCACAACCTTGTCTCCATTCCAGACATACAGAATAAACATTATGTGCATATAATGCAAATAAAACAATATGGTTTTGAAATATTTCTGAGCACTGCTGCGTGAAAGGAAAAAACATACAGTTCTCAGTGCTCTGGGAAAAGTTGGAGTAAGAATGGAGTCTCAACTCACCCATGTTGACAAGGATTTGCAGCTAACGCAGCAGAATAGACATATTATACTATAGGGTTAGTGGTTTGGAGGCGAGATATATCGGAAGCAATGCAGACTGAAATAAACAGAGAAGAAGAATGAAAAAACATTGATAGAGATGACAGAAATAGAGAGCAGAGGAAAATAAACCAAGCAGAAGGTTCAACTTTATTTACTTGGTTTTTATTTGACAAGGTTAGCGCTACGAATGGAAATCTTACTAAATGAGACGTATCCAAGAAAGTATAGAAATTACAGACAACTGCGATGGATATACTGTTCGAAGAATTGGGGAAGAAATAGGATTTCTTGGTTTGCATGTCCGCAGGGAGGCCAGACAAAGTTAAGTAAGAGAGCAGCTGCAGCAGGCAGGATACAAAGCCAGCTACTCCCATGTAATCCCCCAAACTGCTCAGACTAACGCTGCAGTTTGCTCTTAGCTCACTTCTGGACTCCAGGGAGTCTATCACACTGTGCACGGAGCGTAAAAAGTTTAATTGAAGTCACTTAAAATTCTAAAATAATATCCTTCCGCTGTGGCTGTCAATCAGACAATCAAGATTTCCGGACTGGAGAGGCGCCGGAGGAAGCTGTAACACCCAACAATTAGGAACAAAATACAGTATATACTGTAGCAGGCCTGATAGACAGTAGCTTTGTCTACTAGTACTAACATTCATAAACTAAACTACATCAGTAAATAGGTTTTGTTGGAAATTAGAGACATTCAGGTCACCTACAATTTTCCTGTCCAAGTGCATTATTTGCCAAATTTGTTACACATGTTTGTAGACATGGAAAGTGACAGAAGTAACGAATTTGAAAAAGACAGCTTGATAAATAGGTTTAAAGCCTGCCTGTGTGATGTAGTCATGAATTATGGGTTGTCAAAATTGAAGTTACACAAAGTGTCAGATGCAGTCACCCTTATTCTGATATCAGAAAGGTGTGCACTACTGATGGAGTATACCCGTACTTTAAGGCTGCAGCCAGCAGACACTTAGCTTAGTGTAAAGACCTAGCTCAACTCTGTCCAACAGTAACAAAATATGCCTCCTCTAAAACTAAAAATACATCTATAACTCTAAGTAGCAGAAGTAAATATTAAGTACAAAAACCAAAAGTGTACAAACAAGTTATGGATTAACAGGGTGTTATGTGTTGAACTGTTTCTCAGCAGAGAGCTGTAATTTTGGAAATGAGTTAGATTGCACAGCAACTCTCAATCTGAGGAAAATACAAATACTGCAGTGCATCCCTTTTTATATGTATGATGACACTGAATAGATGCTTACACAAGTAGGAATTGCCACTGCCACAAATTCTCTAAAAATAACTTTTCTCCCATGTTACCTGAATGCACCAGGTGAAACATCACTGTCTGACAACCAGTATTGATAGTTAAACTGTAGCAAAGGTGCAACTGAACAAACTAGTGTGTTTAGTGTTTAACAATTTACAATGTAGCAGTTATTCAGCGATGCAACAGGCTGCTGATTGCTGGCATCAACTTCCTGTGCTCCTGGATTAGAAATATTGCTGCCAGTGAACATAATCCAGGCACCAATTATGTTTCCTCTGAAGTGTTAGTAGGAAATTAGCAAATTAGTTGTAATTATTGGATTATGTTTCTCCTACTGTCCTAAGTTCTAATTGTGGACTTTATTAGTCAGTCTATTAATAGACAAGACAGGTAGGTAAAGACCCAGAGAAGCACACACATGGGACCAACAGCCTGACACCAAAACCACTGTCAGCAAGTTCTCAGTTTGAGCCCTTGTTGTGTCTTTAGACTCCCCTGACTGTGAAAAGCCATTTCCCTGCAGCCAGCAGACAGACTGATGAGAGGTATTCTCAAATCCCCCACCACCCTGAACACACACGCAGACAAGAAAACACACATTTTTGTACTTGAACACACACTTTTCCCAGCCTTTGGTGGGAATACAGCAGCAGTCTGACATCACTCATGTTACACATTGAGACAGGCACAGGATTCATCTGGTGTCCCCCCCCCCCCCCCCCCCCCCCCCCCCCCCCCCACACACACACACACACACACTGACATCATCTGGTGCCAGTCATGGCCAAGGTATATAAACTGTATAAGTGTGTGTAAATCTATGTAGACCTGTTCACTTTTTTGCAAATACATAATGTAATATATCTTTGTGAGAAATAAAATAATGCTGGTCTTCTCATCGGGGAGAATGTCAGGACGGCCATCCCTTAGTGGAAAGGTTGCTGGTTTTGTGAGTCACAGCAGTGTTAAACAAGAGCACCCACATCGTCTGGTTGTTTGTAGAAACTGGCTTTAATGGAAAAGTACTGAAAAGTAGCCAAAACTGCAGTTTCTGGGATGCTCTTGGTTGGAAGGTACCTTTAAATAAAATGAGGGAAAAAACAACAAAGACAGCAAATTATTCCTCTGTTTAATTGTCTGTGTTTACATCTCTGTGCTGACTTTTCCTTGAAGAAGGAAATGAAACAACAATCTTTATAATGTAAACCATATTACCTGCACATGCGCTCCTGTCACACTACATTTTAGCATGTCTCAGTTAAACATGACCACATCTTTAACCAGTAGCGTTGGCAGAAATCACAGTGTGGGAGGCATAGAATAAATCAGGTGGGCCTAGCCTGTCCAAGACCAATCATACTTAATAGGTTTTGAAACGCACTATACAACTATACTTGCTTGAATGCACCACAGTTGCATCATACAAGCTCTTTAAATCATCAGAGGTAATGTTACTGGCACCAAGACGAACATTAAGAAATAAGAATTGTTTATTTTTTATTGATCACATAGTCAGGTAATTGAAACAGTATTTATTGACTGCAATTAACTGGATGAATCACCTAAAAAGGACGCCTTCTAAATGGAGGGGCATGGGTGCCAAGAAGGTTGGCCCAGGCCCACCTAATACCACCCACAGCTGCACACCTTTCTTTAACCACTCCCTCAAAAGAATATTAGGAAATGAAGGCACATTTAATGTGCTATATCCTGTATTAACACTTGTGGCCACAGTGGTCACTGTTCCACAAAATAAAAAGTTAGGTAGTCTTGTTTTAAAATAGAGACATCTATCCAATACATTACAATTTGTGTTGCTTACAGCAGTGAAAAAAATAATGATTTTAAAAAGCAACATGTCTCTCCAGTATCAGTATCTACATATCTCAATATATTTCATAGAACACCTGATTTAAGGTCAACCTACTGTACTAGCTTTTTTGGGCTTTCAACCACATCTGTCAATCTTCATCAGTGGACGGTGTTTGCTCAGTTGTCATAATAGCTCCAGTTGGTCTGTGTGAACGTATGTCTCCATTTACAAACTCCATCTGCTTAGGAATACTATGAGGTGCAGTCAAAAGCCCAGAAAAATCAAGTAAGTCAAACTACTGTTTCCAAGATCAAGAATGAACTTTCATCCTCAATTCTGCTCAAAACAGTTTTTATAGGGACTATTTCTTTGGTAGAATGTAGTTCCAGTGAAAATTGTCAGCCTAAAAACACGTAAAACATTAAAACAAATATAAAACAATATATTTAATTTTCATTTATTTTATTTTGTTCTGCTATTTGTCATCAGTATTTCCATTGTCCCTACGGTTTAACCCTCCCCTCTTATATGAATCTGAGCAAACAAACAATATGAAGACACAGCCAGTATATGCACATATGGTTTCAGCAGCGTAATCAACTGTGCTCAGATTTCAGTCAGGGGGCCTCTATCTCCCTTCTCTGTTATTGTCTCTTCCTCATGTCTGGAGAACAGATTAGAGGCAGAAACTAGAGTGGAAAGATGTCACACGTGTCTGTGCATATCTCTCTCTTTGCCTCTTTGTCTTCCTCTCTCAATACGTACGTTCCCCCCTAATTTCAGTCACTCAACACAAATATGTAACCTACCTCATGTAGCAACTACTGCTTAGGGGAGATATACAGTTTCTGGCTGCAACCTTTCACACTGTGTTAGCTGACCTCACTGACTGTCTGCCTGGCTCAGCACTTTGTTTTGGTCGGGATCAGCCTGTCGGTTCAGATTGAACACAGAACCAAAAGATTTCAGTGTGTTTTTATCAAAAACAATTCAGAGCTTTTTCAAGTTTGCTCTGAGATTGTGAGGAAAAAATTGCAAGTGAATGTGTCATGAGGATTAAATTAGTGTTTTAGTGTTGATTATATTAGTGTTGTACTGACATGATTTTCACCAGGATGTAACAGTGTCTCCCATTCACTTTGTGGCTTGTTTACTGGGAAAGATCCAATGAAGTACACAATTGAGTTGGATGGAATTTAATGAAATTTAAAATCTACGTCTGCTCCCAAACATGTAAGCCTTCATCAAAGGTGCTGACAGAGGAGTTTTTACATGGTTGTATGTAGTAGTAAGTTGGAGGAATTAATGGGACTTTGCTGACAGACAGGTAGGAATCTCTGTCAGGCCATGAATGGGGAGGATGGAGAGTAAAAACACCCACAGATACATAGAAAAACATGTACAATACACACAGAGACTGTTTACATAATCCGAAACATAAGTGGTCAGCCGAGACACATCGCCATTTACACCTGTGTCGATGATGCATCTCCAAGGTGTTCGTATTTTGTTACTGCCTACATCAGATTTATTTTGCATGGGCTTGCTAAGAAAATAAAGTGTCAGCAAGTTTTCCTAACTTTTTTGGCGTGTGTTCCCTTTAAAACGGTACTCTACCAAGTAAGTGATGCACTATTGTAAAGCTTGACTTGATAAAAAGAAGAGGTTGGTCAAAATCAGTGCATATGAGATAACCTGGCTTTCACATCCCCTAAAGCAACTTGACCGCATCTTTCATTGGACCCTCCCTGTCAGATAAATTCCCACTCTTTCAAACTCCAACACTGGATTTCAGTGAAAAACTACAAGAAGTCTGTTGAATTCTGTTTAATCAATTTCTCCCAAGCTGATGACAACATCAGAGTTGTTTTCTCAAACCTGACTAAGCTTCTCCACACAAGCCACACAAGATATTATTCAACCTGTGTTCCCAGGCTGACTGGGACTTCCTGTGGCGAAATTTTCATATCTAAAAACAAAGGAGTTCCCCTTTAAATTTCCCCTTTTTAAAAAGAAACAGTCTAATTGCACCACTGTGTTACATTATGCATGTTGTGGGGCAAATATTTGTATTCTTTTGTCATTTTCTATCCTGAGAAAAGTAGGTCATGAACTGTCTCTTTCATAGTGGTTCATCTCTCTATCTACAGAAGTTGACTGGGATAAGCAGTCGTCTTGATAAGGCTGACTGTATCCTATGATAACTAAGGTCAAGTGGAGATATGCTGTTCTATACCCACACAATCAGACTGGGGCTTGTCGTAGAATGGAGAGCAAGCAACCTGGCTGCAGACTATGTGACTTCAGTTACCTTTTAATCAGTATAGTGTCTTGTTTATAGTTCAATAGAAGTGCAATCTCCTTACAAGTTCTTCATCAATTTATTCACATATGTTTTTAAGTTATGGGCAGTTTCAATTGGGAACAAAAAAAGCTGTGTTCCCAGTTGATACAATGCTGATTTTTGGGTCAGTGGTTGAGATTACGGTTAGGTTAAGGTTGGGGTAAGAGTAAGGTTTGGGGAAGTAGTGGTTATGGTTATGATTAGTGTAAGCCTCCAGGAAATGAATCCAAGTCTATGTCAATACCCCAAAAGTGACTGAGGTAAACATGTGCGTGTGTGTGTCAAAGTCAGATAGTCACTCTGTAGAATCGAATGGATGTGTTCAGCCAACAAATTGGGTAATGATTTCAATGTTTGGCTTTGTTTACTCTTCAAAGAGTATGGAAAATTTTGTTTTTAACAAAGTCTCTCATCAACTGACCACTTGTGTTTCTTTCCCTGGCTAATTCCCCAGAACTAAGCGATGATGTATAGTTTGTCTCACTTCTAGTAATAATGGTCAAAACAACAAAAATATGACACATAACATGGAAAAAAAGAAAACAATAAAATGCTCCAAAAACATTTAAATGTCCCAAGACTAAACGGTAGCAGACTTGAAGCAGGACATGGCTGGGAACTAGCAATTGTGGTCATCTGACTCCCTGTGGATAAATGAAACATGTGTCCAGCGTTCAAACACATGCACATGCACACCACTTTCATTCTAGACGCATTCAGTCTTGTGAAGTTTGACCGGTGCCAGCCACAACTAACCTCTCACCTTCAACAGTCTGTTAGGACACTCCCTGCTTGATTAGATTTCCTGCTGCAGGAAAATTGACAGAAATATGACGGTGGAAAAGTGCAGGTCAAAAGGATGGAGCCGAGGAGAAAGGTAGAAGGGGAGCTGAAGGGAAATGAAGGAGAGGGAGGGTGGAGGAGAGTGTGAGACACTGCGCGGGACGTGGGCGTGTAGCGTCCACAAGTCAGCAGCTTTGCCCTCTTCGCTCGCCTTACACACACTTTCCGGTGAAGAATATGGGTCACAAAAACACATTCCTGCTTCTTAACATTCATATGATCTCTATGAAAGCAGATGAAAGGGAGGGGACAGGAAAATGACTGAACTATACCCAAAAAGCATTTTAAAAAATGGGAAGAAAGGAGGGTACAGAGAGGAGAGAAAGACAGGCAGATGGAGGACAAAAAGGAGTCAAATTTGATTTTAAACATAATTCTGAGCTGTGTCTTCACTTAAGGGGATAAGTAGAATAAATTATACCAGACTCCCATAGTGTCAAGATTCTGAGCAGTAGTAATAAGGGGTCCTGCTGTGTCTAAAGCAGTTCACTCTGGTTCACTCTGGTGTATATCACTTTAGATCATCAACAGATGATGGATTTGACACCATGATGGATGACATATTCCATAACATTTTCTCTTTTTTTTCCTCTGGCGTGTAAATAGTTCGGATTCAACAGCATGTGGTGAATTCTCACTTTTTCCACCTGCAGACTGTGTGTTTACTGTGTGTGTGTGTGTGTGTGTGTGTGTGTGTGTGTGTGTTGTATTTGTGTGTCCAAGCTCTGACTGAGCATGTGTTGTAAACCAAAAGAGAGAGTCATGCATATGCAAGGGTAGTATTACACAAACGTTCTAAAATGTGCCTCGCTTTATAAAACTTTCCATGTAAATTAGAAGCATCTTGTCTCATCAACATTTATTTTATCAACCTGTTTACTCAAATGAAAGAAATAAAATCGGACTGTTTCAAATAAAATCCTGTGCGGTTCATTTGTGTTGGAAACATCATCCAACCCAAGTATTTGGTGCACTCAACAGTTGCAAGCAGCTAGGTGGAAAGTCCAACCTGGACTAGCACAACAAAAGACGCTGCATTCTTATTTTGCCAGAACACCTTCTTCAGGACTTTCTTGCTTCAGTCCCAGAAACAACTAATCAATGACCAGAATGAATTTTCTAACATGGTTTTTAGAGATTTATTTTTGTTATTTGTCAACCAACCTGACAGATCAACACAGGTGTCGTTGAATCAACCAGGACTGAAATCTTAATGGTTAAAACTTCAAAAATAACCCCTGTTCAGTTTAATTCTGTGAAATCAATCATCATTAAAAATAGCCTCTTTTCTTCATTTGCACATTTCCTCACAAACATCTTGTATTACTAATTAGTACTGATACAGATTAAAGTGCCATCAGTTAAAATGTGCCTATGTGGTAGGGCTGCAATGCTGCTGCAAACTTCCCAAAACAGGACTTTTTTATGGCTTCATTCACAAATGCATGACAGAAAGCTGATAGAGACATGTGCAGAGCGCACCACATGACATGCACATACACACAGCCGGTGGCATTGTTGATGTTAAATGTCTTGCTGACATTAACCATGTTGCCACCCTGATGTTTAGTTTGTACTGTATGTAATGAGATAATGATTACATTTCAGGGTTACCGTGTGTGCTTTTGTACTCCTCTATGGCACTGCCTGAGTCAGAGATTGTGTGTATGCGTATGTGTGTGTTACATGTGGTTCATGCTCTTTGACACAAAGCAGTGCCGTGCTTTCACTCAAACAACCGCTCAGAGATCAGTTACTCAGCACAACAAGGTCAAAGGATGACACTGAGTGTAGCCAAATGTCATAACAGCTGACACCAGATATTCAATAAACCCATTTCATTGGAGACAGGATGGTGGTGTTTTTGACTCATGCCATTTTGATTAGAAATAAATGCTATAGTCATGGATCCAGAATAATCAGAAGTGATGAGTTTGAATATATGTTGTCTGATGGGCAAATGTTCCCTTAAACTGGTATTTCATGCACATCACAACTTTAGGGTGGATTTTCCCTTTAAATGCTAGCCAGATTTATCAAATGGTATGTTTTGCCTGTTCTAATGATTGTGGTGCTATGGTGACAGGCTGGCCTGCTGCCCCTGGGCACTGACCTACTTCCCCAAAAGCTTGCTGTCCTTTGGGCTACTCACAATGATTTATCTGTGACCAGAGTATGCGTGGAGCTCTTGGTTTGGTGGTTTTTACGGGTGTGTGTGTCAGTGTGTCAGTGTGTCACAGTACACTAAGCCATTTTGCAGCAGCGGTTAGGTTTGGGTAAGCGGGTGACACAGTTTGCCAATGGGGCTGACGACTTCCTGTTATCAATCTTTGTCAGACACGCACATACACGTAGATAGTGTGTCAGATGCAACAGAGAAAGCTCTCTGTTCAAGCACTTGTTACAAGTGTCCTCTCTCACCCCCAACCCTCACCTAATGTACTGTAACTCAGCCAGACAGGACTTTGTCAGGATTTTGAACTTTGACCCAGAGGTCAGTGACCGTGAGACCCAGACGCACAACAACAGGAAGTGCACTTCTTCCTCTGCTAAATCAAGCCAACAGACGCTGATCCTGCATGCTCTTCTAAACAAGCAGCAAAGCCTGAGAGTGACCATGGCACGATATTATTACACAGTCACACAACCTCACCTCCAACTGGCCGCAGGAAAATACAAACCACTTGGTCAGAGGGCAAGAGAGTCCACAATCTGTTTTATTACTGACTTCAGAAATGGTTGCCTTTTGAAAATGCAAAGAATGCTTGAATAAATACAGCCAGACCCTACAGAGCTCTGCCACAGATGACAAGCGAATCGACTTTTGACCTGCAAGTCCAATAACATTCTTTCAAGAGGAGGAGAAGCCTATAAGAGGAATTTCCACTTAACACACAATAAACAGTCAGTGTCAAGGGTTGACACTCTGATAGACTGGAGGCTGATAGGGCAATCCACGCCCGAGAAAGCACCAAAACATCCAAAGACATAGAATTGGGTTATTGTTTTTTTTCTAAAATATATTTTCGTGACACAACGCTTAATCAAATTAGAATGTTAAAGCATTATAACTTGGTGTGGCAGTCAAACAAGGAATCCAAACAGGTGTGTTTAGTTAATTCTGCCATTTGTCCAGGGGGTATTAGCAGGGTGGGAACACGATCCTGGAAGCTGGGGTGCATCAGAAGCCATTTAAGGGAGGTGAGGAAAAACAGAGTACAGCCTCTGGACAGTATCACTGTGAGTCCAGGGTGGAGGAAGGGAAGGGAGGAGAAGAATGAAAGGCTATGGTGGGGGGTAAAAAAGAGTGTATCCTCAAAGATATGCTGCACTGGAGAGGGCATATCTAACAAGATACAATGGCAGTTTGGCTACTGGTGGAGAAAGAATTCAATAATATTTTGACGTCAATTTGACATGTGTGGGGGGAATGGATCCACCCATCTGGCAGAGCAGGACAAAGAAGTGCTCCAAGTCATTGACATAATTCAAATTACTCACCAGGGCATTAGGAGTATGTACGAGCCATGCCATGCCAAAAAATCAGGGATTCAAAAAAGAACCCAATAGCAGAATAAAAAAAGAACATAATATAAAACAACATTTCATCAGATCTCTGACTGGTGAGTGTTAAACTGCGAAGTTCAGAGTTCATTCTTGAAGTGAGGCGGAACCTGCACTTGCAGTGAAGTCATGGTTCCTTCCAGGATGAGGACATGCAAACAGCTGCAGCCGCTGACCTCGTCCTCTGGAACTCGCCACTGCACCAGCGCTTACACAATCCCAATGCAACGTTGTGAGAACTCTGGTTTGGCACCTGGAGCTGACATTGCCACACGCTAATGCAATAAAAAAAGAAAAGAATTCATATGTGTGTGATTAACCAAGTGTACTGTGGGCTGGAAAATGCACACACACAAGCCTCAAAAAGAGCAAGCTATTATGGGAAAATGCAGCATAAATCACCTTCATTTTTCCACTAACTATCAAAGTCATTTAACCATCTTTCATCAACCCTTTTCAAACGCAGCCCAAGCAACCAACCTGATTCATTGTGGCTAAAAAAGCAGAGCACTTTCTGTCGTTCACTTACCAGCATCCCACTTTTCAACCCTGTCTGCCCTCGCTGAAAACTCCCTTGTCAGCATTTTGATGGACACACATACACACACAAAGACACACACGCACGAACGAGCAGAGTGCAGATCGTCTCCAGATGTCTAATTGGAGAGAGACATAAATAGGGTAACAATGGCGAAGGGGAGAGTCATGGAGTCAAGCTGAATCAGATGAGGGGCTCGTGGCTGTCTGTCTGTAGGGATTAAAGATCACTCACACACACATATGTACAGTATATATTTATATATATATATAATTGTACACACACGCTCCGAGCGCAGTTTATATTTTCTGTAATCAGTGGTGGTTCTTGCATTACTTGTGAACTGTAACCCAGTATTAAAAGTCAATGTATTCATTTCAGGGAATGTATAATGATCTCTTCATTGGCATATAAAGGTAGCTTCACGTCAGTCATACTTCAGTACACAGAGATATGGATGGAAAAGGTACAGCTGTGCCTACAGAACCATAGACTAACTCACTTCTGGGCTCCATCACATCGCACAAGGAGTGTAAAAAGCAGTTAAAAGATTAACTAAAGTCACTCTAATAATATCTTTCCACCTATTAAGAATGTTGTTGTCAATCAAACAATAAAGGTTTCCAGAGTAGAGAGAGGCCAGAGAAAGCTGTAACAGTAATCACAGCCAACAATTATTACCAAAATGCAGCATATAGCATGTCCAATAGACAGGCTGAGCAACGCTGTCTTCTAAAAATGACACACAACATGGTTCACTGGACATGACTTCTGTGTAATATCAGGATGTCATATTTCTAGTCTGAGAAAACTTTGCCTCCGAATGTAATCCAGTCAGCAATTATGTTTCCTTCAAAACATTTGGCGAAACAAATTAGCAGTCCTTGAGCCAGACAGGAAGACATGGTTGCTTATTGCTTAAAAAAGAAATTACACACACGCACACAAAATTGCGGACACGTTTAAATGCCGCCTGTGGGTGATGGTGTAGCACATGCAGAGGTCAGATTGAAGGGTTATCTCTGAGACCAGCCGGCTGACGTTACAGGGAGGTTCTCACAGATCCTATCTCGATGGGAGACAATGAACTCTCCCAGCGCGCTCCATTAAAGACCAGCATGACTGGACTTTCTCTGCCCATGTCAGACTGACTCCCTCCTATTAAATGTGGCTGCAAATGGTCGGTGCTTTTAAAGGCCTCCTCCCTGAGACCTCATCGCCCCCCATTCAAATTTCTATGAAAACAATCTGCCAGACAAAACCACAGTCGATATAGGACGGACCTCTAAGTGTGCAGATGCACAGCTGTTCCTTTTCAACAGCAGGAAACATTTGATACATGTTATTTGTAGTGTTCAGCAGCAATTTGTCTCTGAAGGTGATAGAATTTAATTGAACATGAGTACAGATGTTCTAACTACACTTCCCAATGGTTTAAAAAAAAATTATTTTAGATATTCAAGATCTGGTCCATCAATTTTAGAATGATAGATTGAGGCAGTTGGTCGAACCTCTTGTTTTCATTAGGATTATGGACTGTATTGGTTTCAGACTGCTCTTATTACTTGTTATCAGGTCTGCAGTGTGTTTTTCCAATTACAGACACTGATCTTCAGGACTCGGCTAGCTCCTTACTTATAAAGTAATAACAGGTCTGCAGAACATTGTTTGACTTCTTAGTCCTTGGTTGCCTAAGGATGTTATCATTTTGTAAAGACATATTTCCTTTGTTTTGATGTGTGCATTACAATGCTTCTATCAGACAGGATTGTCATTAGCTAACTAGAGGGTGTTTGTATGAATGCATAAATCATGTGATAATGTGTTAAGAAAACTAGTTACCATGTTCCAAGATGCTCACTGGATGCATACATCAGAAACATTTTTCAAGCTTCTGCAGGTGTCTGTGTTGGCATGGCTTTCTTTGACTGAGTCTGTTGATGTCCTGCTGACTTTGAACACACATGAATGGCACAAGAACACTTATATACAAATAGAAGTAGTGTTTTTGATACTCGAAAACATGATTGATTAATTGATTAATTACAGCTGTTCCTTTTGTAATGGTCAATATGGGGAAGTGTTTTAGACACATTGGGTGTCTTGCAACTTGTAATTCCAACTGTGACCACTATGCCAAAAACAGCACAGAGCCCAGCTTGTCCTGGGGATGACATAGGCTGATAGCCACAGAACAATTTCTGCTTTGGGGCCCCTAGAAGGTCAGCATGACCCATCCATAAATCAAAGAGACAAAAAATATAAAGAGTAACATCATAGAGAGAGAAGAAGTATGTGTCCAAACCTCCTCTTTACAAGTACACAGAGTAAAACAGAAATGTGAACTTAATTAAGGGTAAGACTGTCAGTTATTATGAGGTATCACAGTTCATGGTAAAAACTGTAGCCTTTACAGTCAAGTTCAAATATTAAAACACTGTCAAATCTCACTGTCACGTCAGTTTATGTCGCTGGATCACATTGCACTATATGACATACATTTCTTGTATCACACCATAGTTTTAATATTGGGTTGATTCAGTTTATGGCACTAGAACACTGTTTTAATATGCTCCAGCTGTGTTTCCCTCTCAGCTCGATTCTGACTGATGTGTTTTCATGTAACGCTCAACAACATACTATCCCACTTTAAAAATGTGGGTCATGCCGGTGAAAAACAGACAGGAGGACTGACAACCACATGGGGTCAGGGAGAAATGATGAATGGATGAAATAAAGACGAGGCACTTGGGTAATGAGAGCAGGATGTTTTCTTGACAGGCAGACTGGGAGAAAGAAAGACAGAAGTTGAGGACAGATAAAGATAGACTTCTTCCTTCATTTCTGACGTGGCAGGACAAATAGAAAGAGTGCGAGAGATGAGAGTACAGACAACCTGCCAACTGAATGTCATCTGGAAAACGGCTTTTGACAGATGTGGGGTAGTGTCTGAGTCTGATTTGAGAAGAGGAGAGGATGGGAGGATATTGGAGGATGGTAAGAGAAGAGGACAGGATATGGAGAGAGGAAGAAAGGAAGAAAGAAGAGAGAACAGATCCCTATCGCAGTAGGTATCACTATTATCTTCCCTGGATGAAAATGAAAAGCATTCCTGTGACCACCATGGCCTCTTAAATAAAAGTGGCTTTGGTGGCGTTCCAAAGCAGGGACCCCCTGTTCATCCCCCGTTTATTGACACCAGGTGCTTGTGGTTGTAGGAGAGGCACATTGGTTGAACGATGATGATATTTACTATTAATTATAAATATGATTACATTTGTCTTGTTTCCTCAGAGTGGAAGAGTTCAAGTTCAGACTCAAGTGAAAGCATGGAAATAAATGTTCTACCTCGCAGTTGCTGTCAAGAAGTATCAGATGCAGTTTTTAAAGGAACATTTTGGGAAAAAACTGTTTCAGCTTCTTGCAGAGAGTTAGATGAGAAGAATGTCTATTTATCAGATATGAAGCTACAGCCAGAAGTCAGTTAGTTCAGCTTAACATCAAATGTGGAAACTGCCAGCTAGGCTTTCCAAAGATAACAGTGGATTAAACAAATGAGATGTAACAGAAGATTGATCAATAAACAATTGAATTATTACATCATAACAGCAACAAAATATTTTTTTAATCATTGCCTTAAAGGAAGTTATCGCTCTGTCGATTCCCAATTATGCCTTTAGCTTGTAGCTTTATCTTCCCTGTTGACTTACTTGACTATTTTGGTACAACTTTTCTACTTCACGAGTGATTTAACTAACAACTTTACAAAATACCCATACAAGCAAAACACTATATTCTAATTATTTAACCCCTGATCTTGTTATTCTGTAACATCTGCATCTGTCTCAGTTTTGTACAATGTGTCACTTTTAACTACTGAAATCCAGTCCTTTCTACCTTCCACCTGTTCCTAATCACATTGGTCACACCATCTTACATCTATACTCCGATAACCAAACTCCGTGACCAATCTGTACCCATGAAATAGTACGGTTGACTGACATCTCCATGGCCATCATTGTTAACTGGCATCTTAAGGCAGAGAAACATTCTTTGGCATTCAGAACCAGTGAACACCTCGCACAGACTATTTTTCAGCAGCTTCCCAGAAGACAAAACCAGAACCACATGGTTGGACGTTTCTAAGAAACTACCCTGTGGAAAGTTTGGAATGATAACCCAAAAACACCTACATTTTTCACTGTCATCTGTGCTGTGAGTCAAGCTCAAACAGGCCTGTAAATGTCACATAGGTGTAATGTAGCGTTTAATGAACAAGTACAGAGCACTGACATAGAACATAATTTGGAAAAACGTCAGGTTTGAGTGACATGGGTTGTTTTTCTTATGAGGAATGGTCATTTTAAATGACACAACATCCTCATGTCTCATGCGAAGGCCCTGCTAACTCATTCAAAATGCTAATGTTGAATGACATGTTCTTCGTTCTATACCAAACCTCTGAAAAAAAAGTAAAATTCTCCAAGTGGTCTTGAGTGGGCAATTTATTTTTGAAGCTTTTTTGATTTTTGAAATTCTCCTTAAACCCTGACAGCAATCAGTGACAATAAAAAGATAAAAAGCCAGTATCTGTAGCTGTGACAGGCCTGTAATAAGTCCATCCAATCATTTGATTCAGTCCATATGAATGAACTGGATGACCAACCTGCCTGTCTACCTACCTGCCTCCTCATCTGCACACACTCTGCCCTTGCACTCATTGTGAATGGTTGTAGTTTCCCATAAGGCCAAGGAGACAAAACAGAGTTTCGAGGCTGTGCGAGCTGTGGGATACAGATGGATAGGAAGTGACAGGACTGCATGATTTGCATAAGAAGAGAAAAAAAGATAAGAATATCAACAGAAAGCAAAGTGAAAAGCAGCGAGCAATCATCAAATGAATGCCTGTAGTTAGGGGGGAAACTGAACAGCACAATCTTATCAACAATGCCGGGGCAACAGACTTTCAATGGAAGTGAACTTGGCTCCCAGGTGTGAAAAGCAGTGATTGTCACCGCAGCTTCAGGTCGTATACTGAGCCGTCTCTGCACCCTGGTGCTGCTTGTCACTCAACTACTGTTGTGTTGCGTGTGCATATGAAGTATGTGCAAATGCTCTGCTTGTCTGGTGGGAGGGGATTTTCACAGAGAAAGGGGCAAAAGCAATGTTGACCCCCAGCTTTAAGTAATTTATTCAAAAAATGAGGTGAAACATAACAAATTAGTTTGGTGATTTCTGTGTAATTCCTCATGAGGCGTGAAATCCAGCAGTGTTCCTGCTAACAAATTGAGAGTTTATTCCTCAGAAAGGATGGAGGTTTCCTGGCCTCCATTGCTCTGCTTGTGGACGTAAAGCAGATTAAACACAATGTGGGTGTATTGATATTGGCCCAGTCTGTGCGTGTGAAAGAGGAAGCTGCTCCTGTCATCGGGGGGAGAAGAGCAACGTCTACAGTTTGTGTGTTTCCATATGTGTGTGTGACCGCAGATGGATCTCCCTGGCTGCAGCTAAAAGGTTCCTTCAGCAGGGGGGGACCCTCCCTTCCAAGCTTTCCGTTTCCTCGCCCCACACCCTCCAGACCTCCACCCAGGCCTCACTGGTTCTGTCGCCCAGGGATGGGTAGCACCTCCCAGGGCAGAGCTTACTGATTGTTCCCCTGTGTTATTCCGTCACGGCTCTTCCTCTGAGAGGGCCAAGCATTGCACAGGAGGTATCGATGGTTGGTGCTTTTGTGCGTGTGTCCGCAAGGGTGTGTTAGCTCCCACCAGTACCCACTGACGGGAAGAGAATTACAATCAACTTCGTCACAAACGCCTTTCCCATTGTTCAGCTTACAAGTGTTGTCTTTAAGGAAAGTGGATATGGATATGACTACGCAGTGGGTTTCTGTGGGTTTGTGTGTGATTGCTGACACATCCAATATATTTCCAACTTTGAAAATCTTGCTGTCTGAGACATTGCATGCACGTCTCTTTTCTTTCCCATTGAGTGACTGATGTATGTCTCGAAGGCAGTTGGAGCAGCAACGTAGGTGGCTGCAGACTGATGGATGGTTCTAGGTACCGTGTGTATTTTTCAGAAACACCCAGTGAGACCTTCACCCCTGCTCTCTCACACCACATGTGCCACCTTAAGGAGATTGTGCATGTATGTCTAAGTATGTGTGTAACTGTGCACGTGTGATCCAGGCTGTGAGAAATTCAGCCGCTTAACATTCCACGTCTCACGCCCATGGAAACCAGGGACAAACTTTACTTTCTCCCGGATTCTCTTACACCACTGGACACTTAATTTAAAGTTATGCAACACTTATTCAAGAGAAACAGATCATTTAACAAATATTTCTCTGCATTTAAAAGCCCTATTAAATATTACTTCATAATTTTTTGGTTTGGGTTTGCATTAACTTAAAATTCCAGTATGTGCTTGCAGGAAAGAGGCCAAGAAAATATATATAATTCATATCCAGGGCCAGTTTTTAGTACATTTTTTTAAGTACAGCCTGCTGATCTTTGAGCTCTACACACTAAGACAGGTTCAGGTCAAGGGTCAAGCACACACACATCATTAAACACGTTCACTTTTCATCCATAATAACGACACATGGGCAGCAAAAGAGGGACAATCCCCCGCAGACTTTAAACAGAACTCCAATGAACCCCATTGAGCATCTTGTCTTTTGGGACAAATGAATGATCTCTGTGTGCGTGTGTGTGTGTGTCCAGTGTTTACCAAAGGGGCTTACTTTTCACATGTCTTGTCAGGTGATGTATGTTGCCGGCTACCTGCGGTGCAGCTGGAGGCTGTTTTGGACTGCATGTCTGGCCCAAGAACCCAAGGGAAAATGCATAACACATAACTCGGAAGTTAAAATATCCTCTCAAATATTTGAGGGAATGAACCTAGACATCTCCAAACAGACACACTAACAGAGACACAAAATCACATCACAAGAAAGTAAAAAACACACATCAGAATCAGATAAAGAATCTCTTTAATTTGACACTGATACAGTAGATGCACAGGCAATTGCACACATTACAGAACAGTTACAGGATGGATACAGGGCCTTACATACAGTACAGCCAAGATCATTTCTATAAAGTAAACGCACAGACAAAATCTGCCAATGCTGTCTCCTAAAAAGTATGTGGCAGCGTCATGTTTCACAAATGATCGATGGAAGTTTACAGGACTCTTGGATGCTGAAACTTGTCAAAATGAGACAGGAGGAATGATCTCATGTTGCAAATCTGTTGAAACTGGCTCCTAATTATCCGACTGTGGTTGTGGTTGTCATGCGAATTAATTTTTTTTTTAAACAATAATCAAAGAAATATGTTGGTAATATTTCTGTAAAACAACCCAGGCTTTTCAAGTCAATTGTGTTGAAGTTTTTTTGTCACTGTTTTTTTCAGCCACTGACTCAGGAAGATGACATCTCCATTCGTAATTCTACCTATAAAGCTGGTTGGCTAGTGTTTTTTTCCAACTGGGGAAACAACAATAAGCGCAAAAGCAGACCTAATTGAATTACTGATAGAATTGGAGATGGGCAGTGACCAGTCAAGAATCAGCATCAGTTTTTGTTTAAATATTAATGCAACAATGAAATATTTGTGTTGGACACATCAGCAAACATTTGACTATGAACCTATTTCATTTGCTTTCCCAAGAATATCAACGCCTGGCAAATAAAGCATGAATCATGTTTTTATGGTTACGTTTAACCATCTGAAAGAACTTAGTTAAATGTAGAAAAAGTCAACCCTAACATTAACCAAGTGTTTTGGTAGCCTAAAACTAATACCACATATAACACATGACCACCACCCTGTGTTTTGGATGTCACACTTCCCTGAACTGGAAAAACTTACGTTATCCAGTAAGAAATGACAGTATGTTTCCTCCAAAATCTATTTGGCAAAGCAAATTAGTAACATATTTTGTAAGAGACAGGCTTGCTTACACACACACACACGGCAAACACATACACATACACACGCACCACATCCCTCCCTGTCACTGAACCCATAAAACTAAAATATAAAGCGTCAAACATGTTTATGACAGTGAAGGTCCTGAGTGAGCAAGTTTGGGTTATTATTTACGGCAAACACTAACATTTTGGACTTTTTGCTCTTCTGTTACTGATGTGCAAGTGATGAAGACATATATTATGGAGGTAAAGTTTACACTTCAACATGACACCGCTAATACATCAAGATATTCATCATAGCAGGCTGAAAACTATTTGTGGGTGATGTCAGGGGGAAAATAATATAAGGAGACAAGATGAAGAAGGCTGTTCTGAGTGACGCCAGGGCTGTTTTTCAGCCACCCGCTGCTTATGAAATGGGAGAAGTTGATTGGTTGTGTCCTGATCTTTGCTAAAAAAAAACACCCATGCTGCTGTTAAGCAAGACTAGGTCAAAATCTAGTACATGTCTGTTGTCAATGTGCAAAATTGTGGCCAGTTTGCTACAATAATAGACAGTGGTAGGGTCTATAATGTGAATACCCGCAGTCATATCTTGGGATGTTTTGATTTGAAAAATAACATTGTAATTTTAATTATTACCTTTTCAAATTATCTGTTCACTCCTTGTGTTCTGTCATGTTTCTATTTGCAGATGCATGTAAACATAAGATCTCCTCCATATGTTTATGTATGACAGTCTGTCAGCTGTGTGACTTTATATCTATGCCATGATGTCTTTCAGTGTACACAAACACCATAAACACACCTGTCACCTGCCCAGCATGGTACTATTAAACTGGAGACACCTTGGCTACACCTTATTTTTATACAGTCTATGGGATACACACAGCATGGCATGTCTATACTAACAATGGTAACCATGTTAACTAAATGCCGTGCAGGCTGGATGGATCCTTCATGTCTCTTTGTATCTGTAGATTGGTGTCCCTGTTAGTGTCAGAGCCTCCATGTGAGACACTTCTGTCTGTAAATGTATGTTTTTCAAACTTATTTCGGGAGCTGCACTCACTCCCAGTCCCTCTGAGTCAGTGTGTCAGTCAGCCTAGTGGCTAGACATTCAGGGTTATAGGGCTGCTCCAGCCAAAAAGATTAAATCAGTCCGATAAAACATAAAACAATGAGGGCGGTAAACTGAAAAGAGCATTGAGGGGATGGGAGGGTTGCACATGTTTCCCCTTTGCAGCATGATGCCAAAGTATAACAAGCTTCACACACATGTTCAGAACTGCACCTGAATCATTCACTTGCTGCCAGTGTGACTTCAGTCCAAAAGAAGCTGAGCCAACAGCCAAAACTCATAGCAGCAGACTGTGTAGAAAGCAAAGTGTGTGTGTGACGGGTTTGGTGTGTATACCTGATTGCAGGAGCATGAGTAAGCATTTCGTGCATGCGTGTGAGCTTCACTGTGTGCGTGCACTGCGGCACAGTGCAGCAGGTCAGGAGTGTGTGTGTGGGCCCGGGCCCTGAACGGCTGAATAATAATGTCAACGGGTTGATGTGGTGAGGCCTGTCATGAGAGCGCTGTAGGTTCGCGCCGTCAGCTGTGCCTCATCAGGGAAACCCTCACCGCCAAACCTCCCTTCTTCTTCATCCTCGGCTCCTTCTCTCCTCCTCCACCGCTCTGTTTTCCAACTGGCTCTTTTCCCCTGTGATCCTCTTTAAACCCATCTGTTTTCCCTCGTCTCCACACTATCACCTTTCTGCTTCTTCCACCCTTTTTTATCAGTTCTTAAGCTGGACACTCTCTCCTCCTATTGACATTTTCACTTTTATCTTTCAACAAATGTTAATTAAAAGTCACAGGACATCCAAACCACCCACCTCCAATCTACTTCCCCTATCGTCTGTCTGTTTTGCATGTCTTTAATCTCTCTGTACCACTTCTTTCTCAAACTTTTGCACCCTTTGACCTAAACGTATTGCCTGTATCCATATCTTAAAGTCAGCCTGTTTCACACACACTCACATTTTTGTTGCATCCGCCCTGCATTGCCATCAATGGGATAGGATAGGTGGAGTGGGGGGGGGGGGGGGTCACATTTGTGGGAATGTATATATGAATCATAGACTTTTTTCTCTTTTTGGGACCACAGCAGGGGAAGGGAATGCCCAGTCCTTATTTCCCAGAGGATGTTGCAGACTGTTTTTCTCACGGTGGTCTGGGCAGAGATGTACGCTGGCACATCTTGGCATGGGTTGGCACAGGAAGTGGCTGCCTGAACCCCGCAAGCGATTCCGGCCAGTTCCATTTCCTGTCAAACATCCTCCCAGAGGAAAAAGAGCTGCGGGGCATTATAGAGACAGTGGGAGAAACAGCACAACTGGACTAACTAAACTTTTAACTGTGTACGCTACATCCTCTAATCTCTGCCATAGTAAAACATAATAAAAATGCAGTCAAAAGAGTATAGCCTATGTTGATTTAAAATGTTGGTAATTTTTTCACATGCTCTTACTGGTATGTAGCAATGCAGATACTTTCGGTTTTATTCAACCATCATTGGAATGTTTATTGGAACAACAAAATATGTAATTTATCCAAAAACAACCTTATGAGTGGGTCTGCACAGAAAGGGACAGATAATAAAATTTATGTCATACGGACCTTCAAGGCCAAAGTATAAATTGGTCTTTACTTTGCTAATCCAGCACTTTGTTTTCATAGGGACTATTTCACTGATAAAAAGTGACTTACAAACAATGATTGTTTCCTGTCTGTCACATCAAAGACCGGGATTTACGTCCCAGTCCTGTCTCGAGACTATCCTCCCAAGAAAAACACCCCAAAGCAATGCATGTTCAGTTTCAAGTGACAAAGCCCGCTAGCTTGTCTGTCAGGATTAAAGAAGGTAATGTAGAGCCAGAAAGTTCGCAGAGGGAGGAGGTTGGGGTGGTTGGATCGGTTAACAAAACCTCATACTTTGACATGGAAGACCGCAAAGACCAAGTAGTTATTTCAACCCAAACCATGCTCTTTCCCTAAGTCCTTACCAGCCTAAACCTAGCCAAACCTTAATCATAGCCAAGTCAGATCTTAAAACGTTTTTTATTTTTGCAGGGATTATAGGACTCACTGCTCACGGCAATCAACCTTACTTTACATTGCATAAATTTAACCAAAGCTTAACCATAGACGCGACACACCCATAACACTATTCGACCAGACATGAGCGATTCGGAAGGTACTGATAAACAATGTTGTCCCACCGATACAAGATGATAAAAAGTTACTGATGGGTCACTTTGGAGGTATGTAGATTAGAATTTGAAGACTTATTTCCAATAATAATTTTTCCAATGGAAGCTGGCAAAAAAAATTGTAATGACAATGAAAAACAGAAACACATTTCCATACACCGACGTGTACTGGTTGGGGTGGTGGCAGAAATCTGAGGGAGGTTGTCTTAAAACCTAGAAAAATAAAACAAAACTATATTCATGGTGAGTGACAAAAAAAATGTGTACAAACTCTTTAGAAATTGCAGTTATATCTTAATGTAAATGAACACAAATACAGTGGCCAGGAGTGCTCTACTGGCATAAAAAAAAAATAATTTCCATCAGGGTTTAATTTACAGCATGTGACACACAAACTCTCCACCACACCCACTGAACTTTGGATACATTAGCTTTCTGAATTAATGAGTACATTGACAAAAAATGAGGGAAAGGAGGGGGGGAAGGTTCCATACGTTTTTAATAATATAATGCGTTTTTGTTGCAGTATGTTAGAGCTCTCCTTTAGGTATGGCATTTTTCAAGGGCTCATATTCCTCTTGGTTAAATTCCTCTGTATCAGATAACCACAAATTCTCATTGCTGATAACGTGAGGTGTCTCTGAATGTTTTCTTGTCTGGTGGGGAAACTGGGTTTGTTTATGCCAGGGTTAAGCATCGTTTTAGTGGGGCATCTCCTACCACTGTCTGGATCTCTGTCTCCTAAGCTCATGTCTTTTGGGCGCGGGCCAAGCGAGATGCAGGGCACAGTTTGCCTCTGTGGTTTTCGGTCATGCATTCTCTCACACAGCATTCCAGACAGATCTCCTTACATCCACACATTTTGTCCTTTTTTCTCTCTCAATCCCTCTTTCCTTTCCTTTTGTCTTTGAGGGCAGCATACCACAAAATCACTGTTTGCCACAAACAGACAAAGTAACTTTCACTGGTGTACGGAAATTATGTTTAAAGTGTGCATATTCATTGTAGATAGACTCTCCAGGCTTATAAGTACAGGGTGACACATAAAGATCCAACATTTAACACCTTTACAAAGCTGCGAAACCTCCAATCGCAACATGATTGCTGTAATGGCAAGCTTCATTTGGAGTAAAACACTTTATATGGCTGCAGTGCTAACACCACGGAGAACAAGGGAGCCACAGATTGACGAGGAAAGCCGTTTTTGGTTTTATGAAGTGCTAATGTTGAGGAATGCCATTTCACTGGCTATTAAGAGCTTAGATAGGAAAGAGGCCCTTGAGTTCAGGAAAAGAAAAAAAACAAGATACTTTAATAGAAAACGTGAGGCGCAGGATGTCGTGCAAGGTCAAGTTTAAACTGACTACGAGTCTGGAATATGGTGAGATTACTGGCTGAGGGGTTTACTGCAAATTTCATGTGACCTCTTAAGAGGTCAAGTTCATTCTCTTTATGTATTGCTTGATTTTAAGGTCATGATCAAGAAAAGCAAGACAAACCGTCCATGCAGGGACACTTCTCTCTTTTGTTTGATAGATTTATGCTCACACATTACAGGGAATCTGAAAGAAGAATCTAAGAAACAGCAACAGGTCAGGAGACTGCCAAATATAGATTTGTGCAGAGAACTTTGTATTCCCAAAAGTTCTTTTCCTGGCCTTGAGGAGCGCCATCATTTTGGCGAGGGAACCGCGTCACAAGACAGCGGGTGCCTATTGTGTCTAGGGGCAATTCATCACAAGAGCAAGGCAATGAAAAGCCTGGAGGGGACATGAGGGGTAACTGTAAATCTAGCCAAGCTGCAGCGACCTGCAGGCCAGAGCAGTAACTCAGCACGGATGTGCCTGTCTGTCAGAGTCTGTAAAAGAGAGTCAGTGGGTGTTGGTGTCTGTGTGTTTGGGAGAGAGATCTCTACCACTAAAGCCACAATTTTGTGTTTTGCATTTGAATAATATATTTAAAAAACAAATATAATCCTTATTTTCATTTATTTGTTTTTTCCAGTCAGAAAGACTTCCTGCTAAAATCATCATTACATGTGCCTCAACTCATGTTGTCTATATCCAAATAGTTTAATGTAGATATCAGTCTTTTATTCTGTCCTGTTGCTGATTCCATTAATGACACAGAAAGCTCATATTTCTTTCCAGAAGAGGCAATCTGGACTTGATCAATTTCCCACAAATGAGGGGAAGGATCTTCACCACTTTAACAACAAGGCCACATTTAAAAGAAATGTGGCAAATGAATAAGACATTAGCAAATTAAGACACATTTATCACTTAGACACCACACACATGGTATAAAGAAATGATCTGCAAATACAGCCAAATATTTTATATGGCTGTAAAATGTGAGAATTTACTGCTTTTCTTTGTTATATTTGACAGTAAATTGATTATTTTTAAGGGTTTTCACTGTTGGTCAGATAAAACAAGCATGCTAAAGATATCATCAGAGGCTTTTAAATTATAAATGGCATGTTTTCCTCCACTATTTTTAAACATTTTATAAACTAAATGATTCATCGAGAAAATATATGATTTGCCAAAGCTGTGCAGATGTCTCTTCTTATTTGCTAGAGTTTTCTTAAAGGTACTCTTGGGATTTTTTTTGTAAGCAAACAAATTTATGTTTACGTTGTTTCTTACCAAAATGCACTGCACATATCTTTGAGGCCTGAGAAACAAATTTAAAGCTGTTCCTTTCTAATACAACATCTGTAAAGCCAAAAAAGATGACTGAATGCATCATAAAAACATTCCTCAATAGAGTCAAAAACTCCACATGGTACCTTTAAGTTGCAGTGCATCACCCTGCAGCTATAAACTATCACTTCAGTGGGTTTTAACAAGCCATTTCGACTGTCCAACATTGTTTCATGCTTCCTATTTTTCTTTTCCACTCAGCTTGTAACAATTAATCAATTGTATCCTCCATTGAACTCTGTGGTTTTAAAGTTTGGCCTATATTGTGTATTGGTGTTTCCATCGTACTGTTAGGATTAGACGAAGGTTATGATGATGAAGTGTTTTCAGGCCTGGCTCAAACTATAGAGAATATATTTCTCATGGCTTCCTTGATGTCTGATGAGGATCTGTACAGGTTTTGCTCCAGTGACATAGAGTTTTATAATGCAGACAGTGTGCAGGAGGATACTATTTTGTTACTTTTACTCCTTTTGAAATGAAACACTTGGGATTTTCATGAATCACAACTCTGGCTTGGATTAGGGCAAAAGGACAGAAACCATACAGAGGCTTTTATAAATTAGGTCCCAGCAGAGCATAGTGAGGTTATAGGCTTAGATTTGGAACAGAGGAGTGGACCCTCCCTTCAATCCTCAGAAATGTTTCCTCTGACTATTTGCTGCTTTGACATGAAACCCTACTTTCCTTTTTTGTTCAGCGAACTCTTGACTTGACACACCAAGTAGTTAGTAAAATATGAGGATTGAAAACGTCCCACGTACTCACTAAAAAACTCATCTTTATCCTTGCCAAAAAAGCATAAACACATGCTTCACTCCATGACACCACCGCCCACCCCTCTCGTCACGGCTCGCCTTACAATCAGCAAATTTTTCCAGAAGAATTCTTAACACACTGGAGTCGTGTTGTGCCAGCGGGGTTTGCAGTTGTTGATCTCAGCTCTCTTTGTTTACCGCTCAGGAATCCGAATGTGTTATTATGCTCGTCACAGATTCCTCACCTCCACCTACTCTATTAAATAAGTGGTTGTTGAAAGGCGACGGGTGTAATAAAGGAATCACAGCATGTGTTTCCTCAGATGAGAGCTTGTAAATATTTCATCATGACCAAATTGCCACTGAGCCGCTTTACAGGTGTGCGCTCATGATAACAATGCTGGTAAAGAATAGAATAAAGAAGACAGATCAGGCCACAATTTTAGACATACTGAAAGAATGAGTCCAACATTTTATTCAGTCAGTTAACTGTGGCCTCCTGTCCCCACATGTTTTTTTGGTTTTTGTAATTGCAGCTTGTAACTCAACTACAACGTGCTCATGATACAATTACAAGAAAAATGCACAGTGTCAGCTTTTGTTTTCCACATCAGAAAGGCAGCAATTTGAATCAATCTCCTCCATTAAAACTACTGTTTAAAAGACAAAAATAGAATGGAAATATCAAATGGCTATTCCTGAGAAAATGAACATAAACACGACCAAAAATGAAATTTAATGTGTGAAGAATATGTTTTTGTCCATATAATTTAAAAGCATATATCACAAAATGTTACAATAATGATCTTGAGACCTGAAGATAGAACGCATCTCACAGGAATCTCATATAGTGTGCAGAAGAGTATTTGTTCATACTTGTCATTCTACTCATATGTGTTTGTTTGCTCACAGCTGTGCATGTCTCATGCAATGTAACTCAAGAAGGCACTTGTAAGCCCTGTGGTTCTTATTTAGCCCTCAGTCTGGCTGACAGCGTCAAACTAAGCCATCAGATAAAGAGAAAAAGTGTCAAACCATAGTAAACACTTGGAGGATAGATGCCAAGAATGTATTTCACCCCCCCGGTCAGAGGGGAGAAGGGCGCAGGTATAATTACACCAAAAATGACTCTGCTTCTCATGTTAATAATACAGTCAGTACAGCTCACAGTTCAGCGCTGAAAATAATTTTGTTTTGTCTTTCAGCACTCAATTTGTTTTCATGTTATCAACCCTTTCTTTAAAATCCTAATTTGACCCACTAATGAAAAACAAAACTAGTTTATTGGCGCCAGTGAACCTGCAGGAAAGTGTATGAATCAGCTTCTATCTCTATCCATCCATAAATCATGAATGACATCATCAGCACGCTTATTACACTTTAAGAGAAGGGAGGGACATGATGCATCTCATCTCTGGCTGTATATTCAGAATTAAACACACTGGTTTGAGGGAGGACTTTGTTGATCATTTGTTCCGTATGTTCACGTGTCAAATGAGTTAGCGGTTACACCACTGGGCAGATTTAGATAGATTTTGGAAGTTATTTATTATGAAAAAGCTAAGCTCTGCACACGATAAAAACAGGATGATACAAAGTATGTGTTACTGATTATTCAGACGCCCACATGATTGCTGTTGTTTTTCTTCATAACAAATCAAACAGTATGCAGAAAAATCAAACTAACGGGAATAATTATTTATCATTTCAAGCCTGAATTTCAGGGAAGGCTTGACGTTGCTTTGCCTGTAACACACGTGATTTGAAGCAGCCTGTGCAACACATACTTGACAGTATTGTAGTACCACTATATGAAGCAAACCCACATTAATTGCCACATTTATCTTGTTTTTCTTGCCAACTCTTCGCCTTTTTGACCCGTACATATTTTCCCTTTCCTTCTGCCTCTGTGACCACAGTGCTGTGCCAAGTAGGTTTCTGCATCACTGTCTGTCCATCCTCATTCCAGCACCGTGACCCAAACAACCAGACAGCCGGACGAAACCAAACATAGAGACTGACACAGTTGATTAGTGGTTCTCCCAGTTTTGGGAGGTACAGTGAGACCAAAAGGCCCAAACTTTGAATATTATTGACCTACATATGATTTTTTTTATTTCACAGGGTTTGCAAAAATAGGTATTTTGTTAATTTCGTAATGAAGCACCTTAAGTATGAATGTAAGGCACCCAAGGACAAATCATACCCGGTGGAGCTCAAGGGCAACTGTAGGAAATACCTTCCTTAAGGACATGTGTCTGTGTTGCACTAATTTCTAAACTCTGCTTTGGTGTCTGGGAAAGTCCCAAAATATTTAATACTGAAACAATCTAACCAGACTATACAAGATACCAACTCTGAGCAAAGGTTACAGGAAATCTATGCAGAGTAGACAGAAGGAGAACAAGGAGCAGAGGACGTATGAGGTGCCCTTTAAGAAAGTTTGAAATGTATCTCTATCAGAATTTGACACATTTGAAAAAGCAATAGGGACATTTAAAAAGTAAAACTAATTCAAAAGTTGTCTTGTAATATGAAATTTGATGTTAAAGTCACATCTCCCTGTCCATATCCAATATCTGAATTCAAACACAGAAGGGTGGTTTAATCTATGTTGCAGCTTGTGGGACTTGCAACGGAAACTGGAAAATGCAAATAGCTGAGTCATTCTTTGAAACATCAACAAACGTATCAACACCTGCAACATGATGATTATCTTAAAGATTTTTGTATGTTGTTATGCAGGTTCTAATACATATATCATCATGACTCAGCAATCTTTTTTCTTTTTTTTTTAAACGGTACCACACCCTGTGGAAGAATTCTTCAGAACCGAATTCAAAAAGAAAGAAAAAATGAAGACAGGAGAACATAGACAACATATTTACAACCAGACAGAGATACAGAAGGAAGGACAGAGACAGAGCAACCTGGAAAGCTGGTTATTAGAGCATGTTGGTCTTGTTTTGATGGGGCCTAATGACAGACCTCTCTCTCTCTCTCTCTCTCTCTCTCTCTCTCTCTCTCTCTCTCTCTCTCTCTCTCTCTCTCTCTCTCTCTCTCTCTCTCTCTCTCTCTCTCTCTCTCTCTCTCTCTCTCTCTCTCTCTCTCTCTCTCTCTCTCTCTCTCTCTCTCTCTCTCTCTCTCTCTCTCTCTCTCTCTCTCTCTCTCTCTCACAAAACCACTGAGGTGAAACAGATACAAGCCTAATTGGGGTTTTACAATCACATACACGGCATGCAGTATTCATGCACACAGAGTTCCACTTTGCATTTCACAGAGCCAAAATGTTTAGGCTGTGCTGGCTGATGGACAGAGAGACTTGTTCATTAATCACAATGACTTATAAAGACACTAAACCAAAGCACTGAAGTTGAACATTCCTACCTGGATTTCCAATATTTGTGTCTCCTGCTGCTAAATGCCAAACTCTAGACACAGAGAAATGTTGCAAACCTGTGTTTACATGAGCTCAGTCAGCCCGCGTGTGTTGAGATTATAAAGCTGTAGGGGGATCATCAACATGCCTCAATAGTCTGGAAAGACAAGCCAATGAATTACAGAGAGCAAACCACGCAGGCTAATGTGGACGTGTGCAGGCCTCGTGTGAACCATCACGCTCACTTTGTGTCTGTTCTGGTCTTTTTTTTACATGGCAGCTTTGTCTCTCTCCTTCCTCTGAAACATTATTTACTCGCTGAAATTTAGCTGAACAGTTATCTTGTGATTGTTTGGAGGCCCTGATCTCCCTGAAAAGACAGCTTTTCCTCAGCTGACATGACAGATGTTCTCATTTTGACACTGTTGTCTAGTCTAGTCTGTCTGTCTGCATGTCTAGCCTTTGAGAAATTACATGAATACGTGCAGTTTGTTCTGTGTGGTGTGAATTCCCCAAATCCAGCCACAATCTACCCCTATACTATAAGTCCATCTTCATTTCTCCAAGTCTTTGAAACTTCAGAGCTTATTTACTTAGTTTATATTGAACCTTGTGTCTGGTTTAACTCAAGTGAATCCTCTGCACGTGAAAACGGTTCCCCCTCCGCATCCTCTCAAAACTACACATCTCCAGTTCAGCATGCTCTCTAACTTGATAGCATCAACCTGCTGCTTTATTACATTTGATTGCGTATGTAATAAGATCATTTATAGATCCAGAGCCTTTCAATTTGAAAATGAAAGTGAATCAAGATTTTTAAAAGAAACATTTTCAGGCCTATATTTATATTCTGGGGCTCTACTGGAATATTTCTGCATGATTTACAGTTGAAAGAACTCTTTATTTATCTTATACTGACAATTTATGCAGGCCTTCAGTTCAGCCTCTTTCTGAAACAGGCCGTTTTAGCTTCTGTCTGTTTAAAGTTTCAGTTTTCGTTTCCTTTCCCTTATTCTTTACTCTAAATGTAACCTACTTAAAGACATCCATGTTCAAGCCTAAATCTGATCTGATCTGCGAGTGGAAAACATGAACAACCCGTAGATCAACCTTAGTAAGAATCTTACCAACAAAAACGGATGTCCGTTTCTCATCGTCATCACAAGCAAGAAACAGAGATAACACTGCCAACAAAGCATTCAGAGCATGCTAAAGCCCTGAGGGTACGTTTTTACATTGGTTCACCTCAAGTTTTGGGACTTTGACTATATTTAATAAAATCCTTGTCCCAAATGTTTACACAGTGACTTAACCTTAACACAGTGTTAACTCTACCCCTATTGGGCACAAGACAAGGTGCCCGAGGGCTCAGAGATTCATTCACTCCACTCAGTAGTTTACTCTATAGTGAGCAGAAAGTTGGACACCGATAAATCATTGGCATTTTGCATTGTCATTAACAGTGATGCCACAGGTGAAGTGTCACATCTGTAATACTGTGTGGCATTGCATGGTGGGATTGTCAGCAGTTTCTGCTCTATTGTGGGAACTTTTGAGAGCACAACATAGTGCAGCAAATTAAATATACACAGTATAAAAGATACATTGATATATAGGCTATCTAGACTATAAGATTCCTCTTATTCAGTTTTCAAATAATTGATTTCAATAAATGCCTCATATTGAATGATCATGACAACAAATTAATCACAGCACTGACCAGCTCCTCCCACTTCATCCAATACAGCTTTGATATCATCAGTATCTAAGTGTACTTTGGTTGAAGTAAACTGTACACATGCCACTTGCATGACAACCACGGCAATTTAAAAGAACACACACACACACACAACACACACACACACACACACACACACACACACACACACACACACTTGCAGGTTTGACGTTTTTCATTTTTTTACTCCGCCCACCTGACATTTCTGTATTTATAGTTTCTCATTTGAAAAGCACTACTCGTGCACTGACTACAGAGAGAACACTGGTGACGTGTCCACTAGAACAGGTACGTGCAAAGATAAGTACTTTCAGAGTAAAGTGTAATTGACAGAATTAAGTTTCTGACCAAAATATGATAAATACAAGTATAGTGTTGTGACTCAAGTTATAGTGTTGACAAAATAACTTGAGTCATGCTTGCAATCAGGTCACTGGACTTCTGCTCTGCATGTAATTAGGGCTGTCAAATAGCAGAAATGGATAAAGAAAAGAGTCTTATGAATGGCAAATTCAGCTCCAAAGCCTTGACAGATGTTCTATCCACAAGACCAAAGTTATTTGCATTACGGAGTACGTGTGTGTGTGTGTGTGTGTGTGTGTGTGTGTGTGTGTGTGTGTGTGTGTGTGTGTGTGTGTGTGTGTGTGTGTGTGTGTGTGTGTGTGTGTGTGTGTGTGTGTGTGTGTGTGTGTGTGTGTGTGTGTGTGTGTGTGTGTGTGTGTGTGTGTGTGTGTGTGTGTGTGTGTAACTAGTTCCTAACTGATATCATAACTGACAGTAGATTTTTGGAGTATGCAGTATTTCATTGATCTGGATTGTTTCAATAATAATAAATAATATACATTTGCATAAAGCAAGCATATGTATCCATTCCCATTTTAATAAAAGTATAACATTTTTATATAAATATGAAATATTCTTTTAAGTACATTTAGAAAAATGTGTGATTAATCGTGAGTAAACTCATGACAATTATGTGATTAATCATGATTACATATTTAAATGTATTGATAGCCCTACATAACATAATGGAATGTAATTCAAACACAGAAGATGGATTTGATCTGCTTTGCAGCTTGTGGAAGTTGCGACAGAACCTGGGAAATGCAAACAGCTAAGACACTGTTTTAATAGATCCATTATCTTTTCTTTTAAACTTCATAAAACTTGTCAGCACCTGCAGCTTGTTATGTAGGTTTGCTTTGATTCATGTGTCAGATGAAATGTCAACGTGACTGAGCAAACAATTGGAGAAAGTGTAGACTGGATATAAAAAAAATTCTGGCAAGCAGCATTCAAATTTAAACAACAATAATATGATGTACCCGGTGTACAAATCAATATACTATATATATATATTATACTGTAAGAGAGAGACATTTAAAGATGCCACGCTATGCTTACAGTGCTGGTCCAAGACAGAACATATTTTAGATGTGTTAACACATGACTTTGTTATCCAGTTCAAATCTTTAATCTGGAATGGAAGGAACAAAGTTAATAAATGAAAAGAGCTTAACCAAACATGCAGTAGCAGATGGACAGCCATCGGCCCCATAAACCAGTTAGGATATAACTTAAAAACTCATTTATTGATATTTGAGCTTCACTGAGTAGAACAATGTATGAGCAGAAGCTGGATACTCAAAGGCTGTTTTCACATTGATCTGCTGAGTAATAACTGTAAACCTGAGTTTGAGGTGTGAAACTGAATGCGCATAATTCCCATGACTTTAAAAAGGTCAGTCCCAACATGCAGCTTCCACAAGTGTGATGTGAAACTTTTTTTGTGGAGATAAATCATCACAGAGGCAAATTATTAGTGTATCAGAGTACTTTCTAAATATTTCTTAGATGTTTGGGGTTCATGACTGGAGGGGGGGGGGTCTATAAACAAAAGTTCAACATTTTGGGAAATATGTTCATTCATTCTAAAACAAAAAAGAGTTAAGTGAGAAGATCAATACCATTTATATATCTACAGAATATATGGAGCTACAGGCAGCGGATGCACTCAGTTGCATGTCATTGCCTTCATGCTTACTCTGTTGAACAATGTTAAAAATGTAATCCATTTTTTTAATCCAGTACATTCAGTTACCTCCCTAAATGATCAACCTATTGGTGTAAATCTGGTAATCAGTGCACACTGCTATCAGCTATTGTTTGTTTTTTTGTTGTGTGGCAACGTGGTTGCTTCACAATTGACAGTAAGCCCTGTATTTACCTAAAGACCAATTTCACTTCTCTCTGCTACTATACGGGTGATGTCATTTGTATTACAGCACATGTGTTTTATTTGTGGTCCCTATTTAGCTACATGGGGACTTTTTATCGCCTGCCAAAGTTGGCCACGGTTGTTTCCAACCCTTTCTTGTGATCCGACCACAGTGCTGAGGCAGCTACTTGGATTTGGTGAATGTAGTTTTCTGTCATTACCGTGTAGCAGGACTTTGGCCTATGCTGAGAAATCTGCCCCTTTTGATGGGCTGTTGGCAGGAGAATTAAACAGAATAAGTGAGACCAGTAAAATGGGCTCAGTTTTCCCCTGAACAGCATTGAGCAGTTGCCAGTATCCTTGTAGTTCCACTGTATGTCAATGGGACAAGGACGAACCTAATGCTATGATTTGTTTATGAACCGTGGCTGTGTACAAATGAGCTAATATACTGCAGGAGGCTGGGCAGGCTAAATAGTTTATAGTTTTGTGTCATCCTCCCATTATGGAAATGCTATGTAGTCACTTTATTGGAAACATATGTGTCAAAGATGCTATCTAATGTAGCTAGCTTTCATTATTGTGCTTTTGATTTAATATCCTGACCTGCAGTGTTTGACAGATGGATTATCAGCGTAATGATCAGTATCTTAACAGAATAACAGATGACCAAATCATTGAATATGATTGAAATACTGTGGTCATGATTCACCCAGTCCAAACCCCACACACCCCTTTAATTTGACAAGCCACCAAAATATTTCTGTAAATTTTCTTTTTCAAATCTTTTTTTTACATTATGTTTTGGCCTAAAACAGTTAAATTTAAGAATTTTGACTTTAATAAATGTCAGAATCAGGCTTTAAAAACACTTCACCATGTGTAATGTGAGTCCTCCATAGGTCACTAGGAGCATCAAATACCCCCATAGAATACTGCAGATATGACAGTGGTATTCTCAGTGGGGGGCTATGTCCCCGATATTGGTCATCCTTTACTTCAATTTTTGCTAAAGTGCATCACATTTTTCCACCATACCAACATGACACAGTAGGTATTTCCACATTTTCCTGTCTGAACCCTCTACACGCAACATGCTTCCTGTGTCTGCCATGTTTTCCTGTACCCTGGCAGGTCAGTGAGTCAAGGAAACCCTCCACAAATCCCCAATGGAGCAGTGTGGCCCTCAGAGCCCCTTGACCGAGGTGCTTAACCTCAATTAAGTCTCTCAGTGTCCAAGCGTATGAAACGGCCGTCTATGGAATGCAAAACTTTGCCAATGAGAGCTGCCAAGTCAGCAAAGAACACAGTAATGAAATAATCAAATCAAGCTATAATGGAAGCGGTGGCCTGTAATCATATAATTACCTTGCAGGTACCCCACGACGTTATCATGTGTGCAACAATGGAAGTATGAGGGGTATTAGTCATTGATAATTAATCTTATTATTATTTTTGTGGGATTTAAATAGCAACTGCCTTGTAGTTAATTCATCAGCTTGCCTGCAAAGTTAGATTCCCACAGAGTTTTCTTCATATCTTTCCCCACAGGGATGAAAAACAGAAGTCTTTCTATTTGCTGTCAGTAGTGGGGTAGAAGGGGGAGGTTTATTATTTGATGTTTTGAGATAATCCAGCCCCACATTCCTTCCCGGGGCAACCTCAGTCCAGAGTGTGAAGGTCTAGGAGCCTCAACCAGCTTAGACGGTTTAATCACTGTACAGCCGACTTTCTGGCTTGAGGCTTGACTTCCACACTGACTTCCTTTTGCAAAATCAATTTGATCCCCACGTGACTCTCTACAGATAAGATATTTTCAAAGTTCAACTGTATAATATCCTATTACGTATATCTAATATATTGTATATCTAGCTTCCCGCATGGCTGTCACACCACCAAACCACGATGTTACACATTGTAACATTGTTAGATTTACACAAAATTACCCCTGTTCATGTTGTTTAAGGGCTGATGCTACATGTAAAGTGAAACAAGACATTAATAGTCCAACATCCCCTTAAAAGTCAAAAGAGTCCCATGATATGACCGTTTAGCCCCTGGCTTCAAGCTCAGTGAGCAACAGGAATCTTGGTTTGTTTAGCTTGCCTGGATTTGCTTGGGAGCCTGGTTCATGCAAGCAAAGCCCACATGGCTGAGGGAGAGGCAAGGTTGTATTCGCTTTCCTGTAAATTGATCCGGACGAACAGGTCTCAATTAATCCATCTTATTATGCTACGATGAAGGCTCAGTGAGCATCCACATCCACATAGACAGGTAAGTTCAGTATGAGGACAGGCAAAGACATGCAATTTTGAGAATCGTATTCTGATAATATTATGGTATGTCACTGCGGGATGATTTTACCTACCATTTAACCAAGTTATTGTCTTTAACTCTAATGCATGATCATAATAACTTTACTTGTTGCTTAGAAACAAGTACAGGATGATATGAGCATTTTGGAGCCCCAACTCAGGAAGAAAGGTATTATTTAGTCAAAACTTCAACCTACCAGTTTACAGTGGCTTCTGATGACCTCAGATTACTTCATATCTGACCCCAGTGTCAGTCCAAGCAGAAATGAAACATTTTCAGAAGATTATTTTCAGATATTGAATATAGAAAAAAAATTGAACTTGGATTTAAAGTCAGAACAAGTCCTTAATCTTTAACTTATGTACTGTACTTACAGTTATTTGATTTCTTGATTATGATACTAATGCAATCACCAAAATCTGAAGTCATGAGGTGGATTATAAAATGGGTGAATTTGGGACACAGTGAATAGCGAGACTGTAAGACAATTTAAAAAAATAATTTGATTACTGTATTTTTTTTTATTTTAGTTTTGCATGATATATGATGCTGTCCTGCATTTTTTGCCACCCTTTTCGGTGGAAGAATATGTTGGTTAATATATATTTTAAAAATCATCTTAAATTTGAAAGAGTGTTTTGCAGTGTTTGGTGTCACTGAGCTTTTTTTTCTGGAAGGAGTAGTGAACAGGTTCTCTGAATACAGTAAAGAAAATGACCTATGGAGGGCAAATACCTCTGAAAATATGGCAAAAAACATGAAATGGACATTCATTCATTTTAGCCCAGATTCTTGATTGATGTAGACAGTGTAAAGAGGTTACATATATACTTTGTATCCATTTAAACATGGTCTCACGCAAAATATCACATTAATAATCTCTGCCTTCTACCTATCTAAAGTTCTGTTAAAAGCCAACCTTACTGAAAAACATGTTTTCACATGTCTGCATAGTTATAACGGGTGTGGATGGGTAGGACCCAAATGCAGCACAAAACCAGTGAGCAGTTTCAAATTATCTTTATTATATAGTCCGCAAGGTAACTGTATAGTTGTATGGCAGAATGCGTAGGGGGGACAGGCAGGGCTCAGGGTCACCGAAGACAGAGTTGGCAGCAGGTAAGATAATGCCAGTAGCACTCAACGAGATGAGGTTGACCAAGCTGGAGTCTATGGGCTCTCCTGACAGGATCGAAGCTGGAGGACGCCAAGTCAGGGACAGAGTGCTGGTGCTTTTACCGGGGTAGACACAAGGAGAGGAGGTCAAACGCAAGCAGGGTTGAAACCAGGGAATCTGTCCGTGAAATAGTGCTGGAAGGTCTGGCATGAAGCAAATGACGATCGGGCAAGGAGTGAGTGACGAGCAGGAGCATATGTAGTCCAGGTGAACAGAGTTGGCTGATGAGGTGGGTGTGGCTGATAAGCAGGAGTGAAGCAGGGGTGTGGTGAATGGAAATTTACCAGCAGCAGGAGGGTAACAGAGCAGACTGTGACAATAGCTCTCACATGTAGTGAGATTTTAACATATCTCTGAAAGACATCACAGGACTACCCACTGGTGAAAAGACTCATGTAGGAAATTGGCCTCTCAACATGTTCCCATAAAATCTCCAGGAAAGATTATCAGCACCAAATATTTGGTCTACCACAAGCCTCAGGGGAGCCCTTTACAGTGTGGACATTGTAGAAAAGGTTGAGGGTCGAGGTACTTTATTAACTCAGTTTAATGGCAGTTCAGTCTCTTCCCTTGTATGGGTTTGTGGACTTCAAGACAGGGCATCAGCAACAACAATAGTTTTTCCCAGTAGATAAGCCACCATAGGTTTGTATTTCATGAGCCTCATGAGAAGATGCTCACATCACAAGGGGATACTGTCTAGGCTTTTATTGTTGACAAGTGGCACTAATGGCTTGTGATCGGTCTTTAACTCAAACTTCTCTAAGCCACAGAGATAACTGTCAAACTTCTCACAGGCTCACATGAAAGCCAGACACTCTTTTTTCTGTATGAGCATAACGTGTTTCCACTTTTGTGAGATGCATGGAGCAGTATGCTACTGGCTTCGACTCCTTATCCTGGAACTGGAGGAGCGCACCTCCCAGTCTGTTATTACTAGCATCAGCTGAGACAGCTGTGGGTCTGGTGACATCATAATAAATGAGAACTGATGCGGTTGTCAGCAGCACATTAATGTTATCGAGGCTGACTGTTGTGAATGGTCCCAAGTTCATGTATTATTGCTTTCAGAAGCTCATACAGCAGTTGACCTACTGTTGAGAGGCTGCGGGTGTACCTCCCCAGGTAATCTATCATGCCAGGGACTCTTTTTAGTTCTTGAACATTTATAGGTGATGAAAGCTTGCAAATGGTATCTATCTTGTTGAGGTCAGACCTGAACCCTGACTGGTCATTGAGGTGACCAAGGAACCGCGGCTGGCTCTGCATGAGAGAGCATTTCACTTTGTTGAGTTTCAAAACAGCCAACTTGCTGCACTGCAGTACCTTTTTCAGCTGGATGTTATATAACTCCATCCATAAAGACCTCCTCCATGCTTTCCAGACCCTGCAGATTCTCAAATGCACTTGAAATCCCTAAAGATAGCCGTTTGAAACCGTTGTTGTACTTAACAGTAGCCTTGAACATGCCAAGACACAGCAGCTCATCTCCTGGGCTGTCCAGTGGAATGTCTGCTGGTTCCAGTGTTGTCTCTGGAGTGAGTGTGTGCAATGTGTGTCTCACAGATGATATTGACATCTATCCAGATCAATTTCAAATTCCACAGGAGTGGAATCCACATGCACCTGCAGAATCCAGTGTTCACTTGTCTTGTCTGCATTACACATTTATCCTAGGAAATAAGATGGCCGGTCTGCCTGCTCTGTGACCTCATTAACTGACTTACTGTTGCAGCACTCTTTCACCTTATGTCCCATTTTATGACAGATGTTATGTTGCTTTCCCTGCAGGGTATTTTACATCTTTTCTATGTTGTGCTTTTCCACATTCACCAAATTTTGTTTAATTTCCCCCATTGTCTCTGTCTTTGGCTTGCCTTGTGGATTCCAGCTTTTATTGCATTTGTATGTAACCTCTTGCACGGTTCCTAATGTCTCTCCCTGCATGCATACTTGTGTGGCAACCTCCGCTGACTGTCTGACTGTCTGACTGTCTGTATTGTCTAAGCTAGGGTCAGGTCTGCCATCAGCTCTAGCCTGCATGAAAGTCCTTTGTCCAGCTTCCCAAGAACAATACACACTCAGGTATTTTTGCACCTGGTTGCACCAAATTCACACAAACAGTTCATATAGGGCTCTAATGAAACACTCTACTTCCTCCCCGTGACTGCTGCAGTAGCTGGTGAAAACATGCTCTTTCATGAATGATAATCCACCTTGGAAAATAGTATTCACCAAACTTTCCTGCCATGATGTCAAAGTCATCTTGATGCCCATACTAGGCCAACATAAATGACTTAAAGATGTTTTCTGCCTTACTTCTCATGGCATAAATAAGGCACCTCACCTGCATTATCCTGCTTCTTTGTCCACTTTAGTGGGGACTCTGAATTGCTGAAAGCACTGCTTCCAGTCCAGCCATTCTGACAGCTTATCAAAAGCAAAGTTCGCAAATGGATTAAACTTTGCCATCCCCTCGCTTAACCTTTTTTCCTCTCATATCCGTGTTTCCTTAATTCTGTTGGCAACTTTCGGACACCATGTAGAAAAAAACGAGGGCTGGGTTACTTTTTTTCATTTCAGCTTTTTCGCAATTCAGGGTCCGTTTACATTGAGCCTCCTTCATTCTGCATGTGTATTTGCCATAAACCCCCATTGCCATAAAACATTACTCTGAAACTGTTGTAATGACCAAACATGACTACTGCCCATATATGTACATACATATGTATGTACATGACAGGCACAAGGCCAGAGGTTACACAGATTCCTCTTTTACAGGGTACGCTTTTCACACAGGTTGAAGAGGAAGGGGGATAAGCCACAGGAATGTTTACCTATTTAGGGCAAGTAGGCAAGGGAAGTGGGTCTGATGTTGACCACATCAGGACCTTAAGAACTCTCTCTTTCAAAGAATTTAAATGAGGCAAGAAGATCACTTTAATTTCTCACAGTGTGTTTGACCTGAAGGTTGAGGCAGAAGATTAATGGGTCAGGAATGAGTGCACAAAAAAGAAATTAGAATCATGCTCCAAATATTGAATTACAATCACTTTTCTGGTCTGATAGTTGTAAGACTGTAATCACATAGATGGTCTAGTGTTGTCAAACATTCACTCTGTTTAAGTGCTTTTGAGCAAGTAAGCTGCAGGGCTGCTGCACTGCACTGACCCTGACCTTTGACCTCGCTTGAGGAGGTAAAAAAGAAAATCCTTCAGGAACGTTGTATCATCAGGTGAGCTGTCAAACTCTTTGTGCATCGCCTTTTCAATTATCACACGACTTCATGCAGAATCACAATTCAAAGTGATTCCACTTTGTGTGTATTCAAAGAACACAAATTATTGGAGCTCCTCCAAGCTTTTGGTATTCTGAGTGGTCTCATATAAGTAGTGTGTGGCTGGTGCTGTGTTTGGATTACAGTGAATGAGCAGGCAGGTGATAGTTGTCTTTTCTGAGGACTCTACATCAGGACATCGCAGTAAACCTCAGACCCTCCGCCTGTCGAATTATCCTGTTAGCAGATCCGAAAACTTGCAGACATCAGTTTTACAAACTGGAAAATTAAGGACTTCAATATCTGTTGCTCCTTTAACCTTACCCAATTAATAAGCACAAGGCTTTACCAACTCAGCTAGTGTATGACGCTTTACACCAACAGTTTACAACAGTCAACAGATTTAACAATGGTGAGTCCAGCTTTCTCTAATAGATTACTTCAAGTTTTCATCCAGCACCTGAATTTAAATTGCGCTGTGTGGGGGCTAAAGTTACAGTGTTTGTTATTAAAGTTTCCGTTTGTATATTTTTTCTTACTTTTAACTTTAATTGTGTATTTTTTTTACTTTGCATGTTTGGATGTATTTTGCACAGTCACTGGGTAGATGAATACCTCTGAATGTGTGGTTTGTGTCCATCTGAAATGCACAGAGCAGATGTCGTAATCGATTCTTTTCGCCCCCTTTTTTTAACATGTTGAAATTTTGTCTCCACTCTGAAGTTTTGAAAAAAAGCTTGCAGTCGTACAACAGGATAGAAGCAGGCTGAAAGACTTCGACAATGCCCACCACTGTATATCACTGACCCACTGCCCTGGATGCCAGACACCAATAAAAGTGGCCATAAAGCATGCAGAAATTGTGTATGGCTACGGCTGGTCTGAGTTACACGCTGTGGCACCACATTTACAGGGGCTACAGGTTTGTCAGGACAGAACAATGGAGACTGTATTGAGGGACCCTTAACGCTGGGGTTTTATTTGGCCCCTGGGAGGCAAAAAAGAGTCTGCAATTGGATAGAGGGTGTGTGTGTGTGTGTGTGTGTGTGTGTATGAAGTGCACACGTGTAGTTGAGGAATTTGTGCATTGTATATGATTGCAAGACTTTTTACCACTTCCTGACTCTTGACCCTTGACTCTTTGATTTTCTCTGGAATTTACTCCACTAATGAGGGAGGCTTGTGTAATTCGTGACATACATTAATGTAGGGACTTAATTGCAGACTTAGGATGTACACAGAAACAGTATTCTTCAACAACTGTGTAAACCTTTTCTCAAGCTGGGTGCATGTCAGGGTTGCACTTGCTGTATAAGTTTGAATATTGTTACTGAGGATGGACAAACCTTAAACTCTGTTGCATTTGTAAACAAGAATGGATGGCTAAATCTTTTTATTTTTCTCTTTAGACTTGTATCATTAAGGAATTGAGCGAATTCAGTTGACTTGGAAAACATTGTAAAAAGGGTTAGGCACTTTGCATCAAGCTTTGTAAGTTGTGTACATACATATATATGTATGAGTGTGTGTGTGTGGTTGTGGGCATGAGTATGCTTGTGTGTACATATGGTGTGGGTGGTTATGAGTACTAAATATTTTGCCTTGATCATGTTTCTTTAATGTATGTTCAGCGTTTTTTGAGCAAACTCTACAAGCCGAAATGTTGAAATAAGAGAGGTGTGGGTTAGGGTGTGGTTTGAAATATGATGCTTTAGTCTTTCATCTGTAGTTTTTGCCTTTGCTAATCAGATGTGTACATGATCTATTTAACTTAACCACCATAAACAGGATAATGTACTGTTCTTGCTGTCACTGAATGAACTCACATTTGTGAAGAGGTTTTCACATGACTCAGCATTTAGAGTTTTTAAAATATATATTTTAAAAACGTTTGTCTCCAATGTTTTGTTTAATTATATTGTGTATATCTTAAGAAAAACCTTCCATAAGAGGAATGTCATTGGCAGCACTGCTCCCGCTCTCAGTTGTAATTACTGAGGAGCTGGCATGCATAGAAACAAAGGGACACAACATCCTGCTGCACTGAACATGCTGTATCAAATGGACTGGTAGAGAAAAACAAGAGACATTTAAGTTAAGCTGCTTAAACATGTGAATAATACTGAATAGTACTAGAAAACATCTTTAGAAAGTATTATTTGGGAAAAGTACTATTGGAAGTAAGAGTGAAACCGGGGCAGAGCAAGTCAGCATGGGTGAAATCCTAGATATGTGCTTAGTGTTGATGAGTTATATGTCATCTACATAAAGGCTAAAATGGGGAGCATCCTTGTTGAGTCTCCCTGTTTATTTTGAGGCATTAAGATGACAATAATGACAGTAGGTATACATGTCGTGTAAAGTACATATATTCTCTGAAAACTGAGCAATCAGTGTTAAAATTAATGCTTCAAAATTCTACCTTGAAACCAAACCAAAACCATATGCCAGCTTGGTATGAAGCTTTTAGACAGTTTAAGGATTGTAATTAATTAAAGGATACACCTAAGAATGTATTACTCAAATGTTTTGGTCCTCTTACTGTATGCATGTGTGCATTCATTCACAAGTCATAGCATAACGTCCTCCACTCTCAAATGTGATTTATACACCTAGTTATGTCACTTAATATGCCCATGCAGTGGAATGCAATTTTCTGAATGAAGTCCTTGGTGTGTTAGTTGGAGGCCTTTTTTTAAATTTTTTTTACTGTGGCTATAAATGCTCAGCTGAATGAGCACAGGCAATGACACAGCCTGTTAAATGTGCTGATGGCTGCTTGAGGTGGCCTAAATAGTGGAGACGCCAAGGCCATTTAAAGAGCACGGTCTGCACTATGGAGCATCACTTGCGGCATGTTGATTTGTCTAAAATATCAATGACCAATATAAATAAAGAGAAAATAAACTCAATGATTTTGAATCAAGTGAAGCATTGCACTGGAAAGATACTGAGGTCATGAATACGTATCCACCAAATATCAGTTTTTATGTAAAAAATTGCACAATGAACACAAATATACACTAATAAATATTATTATTGACATACATTGCATATTGGCCTGGGCTATAAATGCTGCAGCTAAGGCATACGTCTATGCAGTTAATATTCTATGTGTCTGTCCCTATTTAAATAGTTTTGGGGGGATGTAGAGTGAGTGGGAGTGATGGAATTCATGGAATAAATAACTTTAAAAGAAATCACACTTACTTCACTATTTACCCATCATATACAGATACACTCCATCAGAAATGTTACAATAAAGGCAGGGCTGATTCTTTTTATTTTATCATTATACTATTAGTAGACAAGCAAACATGTTAACTAGACTACTGGTGAATATTGCAGCATGTATAAAGTCCTCTACTAATGGTTTACTCCATCAATAAAAATTACAAATACTTCAGTACCCATGATGCATTTTGTAACATGCTCACTTAGTAAATGTGGAGGTGCTGCACCGGTTTGCAGCCTCTCACAGAACTACTGTTGCCCGGAACAAACCATTTCACTACCCGGATGCGGGGGTGATCGCGGTGTAGGAAACTACAGGACACACAGAGGTAGGCAATGTAATGTTGAATTATCTGCAATTTATCCGCTTACAGGAGACACTGAAGCTGCATTAATGCGCAGTTTCAGTGAAATCGTTTTAAGCATCAATTTTTAGGGCACGATAAGATTTAACCACGCCTCTACAAATGTTTTTTTCCGGAATGAAAGTGTTAGAAGCGTATCCCGCTATTAAGGAAATAAGGGGAAACGTATATTAACCCGCTAACTCATTCATTGGATGGTTCATGTGCGCTTACTGTAATGTCGCTACACTGGCCGGTCTGTGAGAGAGAAAGGTGGCTCACTAAAGGTGGCTCACTAAAGGTGGCTCATTCTCGTTATATCAGCACTGTGTGGTCACATGGCAGCGCGAGGCAAAATGTGGAGGAAAGGGTTCCTCATCCGTTATGCTACACCCCCCCTCCCCTCACTTTCAGTCATTCATATGACTTAAAAGGAAACAAATAACAATGGAGACTTCTAATAATGCCATTTATCACACAGAAACCTGTCTGTGTTGTTCCAGGATCACCACTTAATATCAAAACATGAAAAGTCAACATGTTAAATATCATAATAAACTCCATTTGAGTTGCACTACAGTACTGAGAGGTCCATCATGCAATATAATAGGCATAAGAAGATCAAGAAAACAAGTTAAAATACCTTTCTCTATATGCAGTACCAGTCAAAAAGTTGGACACACTTTCACATCCACTTTAATGAGAAAGCGTGTCCAAACTTTTGACTGTTACTGTATATTTATTTATTCATCAGGTTTAGGTCAAATTGTTAATACATTGTATTATGAGTGACACATTTATCACCTCTCAAGGTACAAATATGTGTAAAATTGAAAGTCATGAGTATCAAAAGTAATTTGGGGTCACATAGGCCTACATATAGATAATGTAAAGATTTGCACGTCAGGCGTTAGATGTCAGGTGTCACGCAGTGGGGAATAAAAATGCGTGCGTGATATAGTCCCCTGCCAAAGTTAGGCCTTGAGTGTGCTGAAGACTACAGATAAAGGACACACGCCCACATTGGTCCGTCCTTGAGAGGAGAATCACTGATAAGTGAAGCAGCCAAACCAACTGTCAGAAAGTACACCCTAAGTCTTGTTTTCAATCCGGGCTGCAAAGATGTGAGTGAATCTGGCTGTGTTTTCTGCTGTCTCTTCTCTATGTACACTCTGTCAGTTTTGTCAGAGATTTTATATTTGCTTTCATACCTGCTAGTTCCCTTTAACATTTGTCTTCCCCATTGTGTAACGCTTTTAATGACTCACCCTCTCTGTTTTCTCTCTTCCGAATTTTTCGCTTAATTTCTTGTGTTTTTCTTTTTTCAGGGGTGTGTGTGTGTCTCTGCCAGAACCAGTGATGGCCGACCAGCTGCCTCCACAGCAGGGGGACACGCTGATGAATAAATTCCAACAAGGGAACCTCCCCAATGGGAAAGAAGTCAGCAAAGATGGCCTACATGCAAGGGGCCAGTGGGCTAGCAAGGCTGAGTTCCTCCTGGCCGTGGCGGGGCAGATCATCGGTCTGGGCAACGTCTGGAGATTCCCTTACCTCTGCTACAAGAACGGAGGAGGTAAATAATGTGGGGGAGCAGAGGGAGAAGAGAGAGGAAGTTTCAGATTAATAGTTTGTCTAAGAATCTTAAATCTATGTATTCTCTTTGCCTCTCTCTTCCCCTTCTCTTGACCCTCTGTGTCATCTGCTCTGATCTTTTCCTCTTTTTTTCTCATTCTCTAAAACTAGGAATGAGATGTGCATGTTGAGTTGCTTGTTAGAGCTAAATATATGTGTGTTTCATATACACCTATGATGATGATGATGATGATGATAGAAAATTACAATTACAACATTTGGTAATTTTTTTTAGCACTGTGGATTGGAATTTTTTTCAAATTTAGCTGTATTATATCAAAAGTTAATGTGGGATTATTAGTTGGTTGTTGAGTTCAGCGGCTTGTTGCTCCAGCTGAGTGTAATTTCAAACTTAGCCAAGTTATAATGTGAAATATTACTTAGTGGTGATTTATGCATTACTAAAATAGAAGCAGTTGCGCCACAGAGATAAGTTACAACATAACTTTTAGTAACAAATAAATAGTTACACAAGCCCCTAGGGTAGGCGTAAATCATAAAATGTCACAGAATTATACAACTAACACCTGCTTGCTCAGTTTTGCTGCCACATCGCATCATTTTTTCATTAGCTGCATGCCATTTTACAACACAGTAATCCAATAGAGACCTCTTTTTTTTTGCTGATTGGCCACTTGGACACTTATTTATGATTTTATTTCCAGACTATTTAGGTTATGCCCCAAGAAATTATTGTAGAACCAATCTTAGTAGCTGATTTAGTTACAAACTAACAAACTAAGCCTCTAGTGCCTCTAGCCTCTAAGCCTCCACTTTACATCCTAACATAGAAGAGAAGTTGCACATAGCTGGTGCAGTTGAGTACAGATTACAATTAAAAACTGATACATTTTATGGTTAGATTATGGGATGAGTATTATCAGTGAAGGTCCTCACAAGTGCTATATGTGTTTATGTGTCTAGGTGTGTTCTTTGTGCCTTACCTCTTGTTCCTGGTGCTGTGCGGCATCCCCCTCTTCCTCCTGGAGACCTCACTGGGGCAGTACACAAGCCTGGGAGGGGTCAGCGCCTGGAGGTCTATCTGCCCATTATTTGGAGGTACGCTTCTGCAATTATAGTATGTCATAAATATACAACATGAGGCTGCAAGATGTGCTGTTTTTGTGCTGCATTTCATATTATAAACTTGACATAAAGAGAAATAAGAGATAGCAGAATGATTAACAGAAGGACACAGGATGAAAACTTTAAATTGAATTTTTTGTTTCACTATGACTGAATGAATAAGACATTCAAACATACACTGAGACAACTCCACTGTTATGCTGGTTCATCTCTCTGAGTCTGATCCCATCTCCCGTCAGGTTATCCTGAGTTTGAACTCTCTTTTACTTTCTCTGTTACTTTCCCTTATCTTTTTGTCCTAATTTTTCCACTCCACTGCACCATTTCAAAGCATTTTATGCCCACATCAACACAAAACCCACATAAACAATGTGACCGCAATCATCAGATTTGGCACCCCCTGCCAGCTTCATGCAACTGCGGTTCATATTCAATCTCAGACTTTGTATCAAAACAATTAAAGGGTGCAAGAGGCAACTCGCATCCCTGCCTGCCAAGAAAAATGCACACCTCAGGTTGTTTTCATGTTTTGTTGCTATCTAAAGACAGGCTCACGGTTAAGCATTAACTTAACGCACAATTACACCAGTGAACCTAAAGCTGTTCACATTATCAATGTTAAGCTGCATGTTATTCACAGACTAGAACACTTTGTGAGGTTATTCACGCTGAACACATGATCCTCAATAAGCTGGTTTAGACAATTAAAAAATTGGATGGCAGGAATGCACTGGAAGTATCAAGGAGAGGCTTACGTCTTTAATTAGACCGTCAGACTCCATCTTTTTATAGTTTTCCCTGCAATATTAAACTTTACTGGCCATATAGTGAAGGCACTATGTTGGACTTTGATCCATCTGTCTGCCTGGCTTTATTTAAAGGTGCAACAGAATGACTAATTGTAGGTAAATGGTACCAATACAAACAGTGGGAGTTAATATCCATGCTGCCATATGGGAGAGCTACAATTATTGGACTGGTGAAAATCAATCTAATACCTCTTATTACAGCAGTAAGCTTATAAATGTATGAGCTAAAGGGTAATGATAATGAACTTATTTTTTTGGCAGATTTAAAGCTCTTGCAAAGTAAACACTGATCATTTCATGTGCAGGTGTAGCCGCTAGCTGGACCACATGGAAACACATTGTAAACAGTGTGTGTGTGTGTGTGTGTGTGTGTGTGTGTGTGTGTGTGTGTGTGTGTGTGTGTGTGTGTGTGTGTGTGTGTGTGTGTGTGTGTGTGTGTGTGTGTGTGTGTGTGTGTGTGTGTGTGTGTGTGTGTGTGTGTGTGGATACAGTCAAAAGCTTAATTACATTTTTAACCTGTTCAGTGTCAAATAAACAGCATTTGTAAGTGTGTGTATGTGTATGTGCACTGATTACTGCCCATAACAGCTGCTCTGCCCCTTGCTCCATATGGCCTGCACACACAAATTTGGACATACACCCAGGGTTACCGCTGTTTTGCCGACAGTTGTTATGTGAAGCCATGTGTTGAGTTCCTCATGGAGAATATTGCAGCACCTCACCAGGCAACCATGTAACAGACAAACTTACACAAGCAAAGAAACGCTTCTGTCGGAATTCCTCACTGGTTTGCCATAATTGCCGCGGATAAATGCCTGAATTTCATTAGAGGATAACACAATCAGTTATTTGTCGGGCAAGCGGCGTACGCTTTCTAACCCACTCAAACCTCATAAGACTTATCATTCATGCCTAATGAAAATATATTAGATGTGGGCTGCATGTTGAGTGCTTCACTAAATGGATGCTTTCATCTGAAGTCTCAAGTGACTTGGAACTGATAATAGAATGCGTGCGGATGAAGGCTTTGAAGTAATCCTGCTGCACATAAGACAACGATAAGATCTGTTTGTGTAAAGCATCACACCCTGTATCATCTTATATTTTTTACAGGTCTTGGTTATGCCAGCCAGATGATGATCCTTCATGGCTGCGTGTACTACATCATCATCCTGGCTTGGGCTGTCTTTTACCTGTCCAACAGCTTCCAGGCGGAGTTGCCCTGGTCGCACTGTAACAACACATGGAACACCAGTCAGTAAATAAGCACCAAAAGCAACTGAAAGACAGATGAGTAGCTTCTTGAGGCTGTTGTTAAAATGTATGTTCTTATATGTGTGTGTGTTCCTCTGCAGATGCATGTTTCGTGTTCGACCAACACAACCAGACAGGCAATGTGAGCAGCAGCATGCCCGAGAACGCCACTTCCCCCGTCATGGAGTTTTGGGAGTGAGTGTGTTTGGTCTCATGGGTTTCTCGCTGATGGTTTTCAAGGATATTGATCACGCAGTAACAGCAGCGTGTGTGTTCTAGGCGGGAGGTGCTGCGCCTGTCCAGCAGTTTAGACAGTCTGGGTCCAATCAACTGGAATCTGGCTCTGTGTCTGGCCATCGTCTGGCTCGTCTGTTACTTCTGTGTCTGGAAGGGAGTCAAGTCCACAGGAAAGGTGAGCAGAAAACACACCGGCGTCATCTCACATCCCCTAGGTCTCTGGGGACATCACAGCTTTTAGGTTGCCAGGTGGCTTGTATTTGAGGATTTACCATAAGATCCGCTTCTTTCTTGTGGACAGCAAATGAAATAACAGACTGGACACTGTACATTGCCTCAATTTTGTACGACTTGTTTGTTGTGTCCCTTACCACCATCAGTAAACACCTTTTACTTTCCAGAGCTTTCCCCTCCTCATTATTTCAGGACATCACAGACACATCCTCCCTGTTTTCTCTGTCTGTCTGCCATCCTGACCACATCCCTGAATGCTGTGTACATTCTAGGTGGTGTACTTGACAGCCACCTTTCCATATGTCATGCTGTTTGTGCTGCTGGTGCGTGGTGCCACGCTGCCCGGAGCGACCAAGGGCATCATCTACTACCTCAAACCCAACCACACCCGCCTGGCAGACCCACAGGTACAGAAATACAAATATGCACTAAAACCATCAGAAAACCTTCTTACAGCATTCTTCTATTTGAGATAATATGTAACATCAGTTTCATTTTTTTGTGAATACACTTAAGCAATATCTGTAAATGAAAATTGAATCAAATACAGATGTTTTGAGATCAATTAATTTTTTAAGAGATACAGAGATTATTATAAATTGAGCTTATACTGAGAATTACTAGTATAAACTACCACTGTCACAATACAAACTTCCACCATGTTGGAGGATTGGTGTAGCTGCTTTTAAGTGCTTATGCACATTTTATATGATTTAATTCAGCACAGGGACACTTTTAATACATCACACAGTAACAGGGTTTGTGCACAAATGAATGTGTCACCACCAAACTCATCATCATTCTGTAGAAGAGTCACGAAGAGGGCAGAAGTGAAATTTAGAATGTGAGTGAATTACTTTTCATAGTATTGTGGGATAGCAAGTAATATGGGACTGATACGGGTGTCAAAAGTTGAGAAAAGATTAGGGCAAAATTTGCTTGGAGTTTGGTGAAAAGTGACCCAAAAGCATAATGCAGTGGTAGGCCAGGAAGTTAAACAGGTGTAGATAAATGTCTGTTAAGAAGAACATTATTATTGTAGTTTCTGGGATTTTATTCTTGTGTATGTCCATTGTCTCCCAGATTACAGATATAAACAAAAACTGTGCTACGACAAATTTTTTGAGAAAGGCACAGTAAAATAAATCAATGAATACCAGATGGATGGAGTATAACGGCATCAGCACATTTACATAGAGTCAGAAAAGTTATCTTTGACAGGATAACATACCAGATAAATTCTTTAGTTGTTTTTCTTACTCTTGTTCAAACATTTTGTCACATATTGTACTCTGTCCCCATTTCTCTCTCTGTAGGTATGGATGGATGCAGGGACCCAAATATTTTTCTCATATGGGATCTGTTTGGGGAGTCTCACAGCCCTTGGCAGTTACAACAAATACAACAATAACTGCTATAAGTGAGACACTGCAGTCACACACACACATACACACATACACCCACGCAAAAATATTCCTCACACTCCACTTCAGACAAACCGTGCTCGCGGAAATGGAAGATGTAAGCTCCCACTGGTCAGATGGCTTCCAGAAGGAATGGCTGGAATGGACAGAGAAAACACACTGATACAGCCACACCTCAAAGAAAAGCCCTGGCTGCCATGTTTCCCACACTCTACGACTCCCCCACACACACACACACACACACACACACACACACACACACACACACACACACACACTCAGACACAAAGGGCCATGCACTTGACCGAAGACCTTTATTATATTCTGTTCAGCATTACAAAAGGTCCTTTTATACTAAAACTGTTTTTTAGCTGTTGTGTAAAATAGTCCAGAAATCACATGTATTTCCTCAATTTGTGTTCTGCCATAATAACATAATAATGTCATTGTGTGTGTGTCTGTGTGTTCTTCCAGGGACTCTTTTCTTCTGTGCCTCCTGAACAGCAGCACCAGTTTCCTGGCAGGTTTTGCCATCTTCTCTGTGCTGGGCTTCATGGCTGAGGAGCAAGGCGTGGACATATCCACTGTGGCTCAGTCAGGTGAAACACATTGAGGTTGGAGATAACAGAAGTGAGGAAAATGGCACAAGGGAAAACGAAAAAGAAGCTTACCATGTCGCTAATTAATTAATTAAGTGCAGTATTTCACGCTGACCTTTACATTTAATTTAAAAGCATGAGGCAAACACTAAAACTTTTATTGCTCTTAATTGAAGGACCTAGCAAGTGTCATAATAATCTATAAATAAAGGCTACCCTGGGTGCACATGTGGTGCAGGAGCTATATGTTCTGGATTCATTAAAAAAAGTAGTGGGACAGTAAAATCTAATCATGCAAAATAATTGAATGTGCAGAAGTTACATTTTCAGGTAATAGGACAACAGCATTTTAAATCTCCCAAATTATGGAGATAACTTCCAGGAATAAGCTAATCCCACTATGGTGAGTCTGTAAAGTTTTTTGTGTTTAGAGTTCCATTTCTAGGAACTCTACACACTAGGACACACAACTTTACACCATTGACCACTAACAAACTATCTTGACAGTGCTGTCGACCTTTGAGGAAACAGAGAATCCAAATGAAATCTATTTAGCTTTTTTCTGGTCTGACCAGGCACCTAAAGGATTTTTTGTCATTTCTAACCAAAAACAATGAATTAATCCTACTACTGAGTATCACATGTGTAGATAAGGCCTGATATAGAGTTCTCCTCTGGGTCAGGGGCATCCATTACTGTTCAAAAACTATTAATTACTGTTAATCTGTATTAATCCTCAATTGAAAATAGTCCTCAGCAAATGCATTATGCATTATCGTTTTTTACATATCATATTAAATATAAGTGACCTGTTTGTACAGTTTTACATCCTCAGTAGGAATGAATGAGTTTGGAACAGAGTGTCACAGACAGGACAGAGAGGTTGGAAAGATTTGAGAGACAGACTAATCCATGTTTGGCTTTAGTCTTTTTGGTGGATTTGTTGACTGTAAGAAAAATGTAGACTAATGCCAGCCTAATCCTGTAAATAGCAGAGATTTTAAACCATATTTAGTTTTTCTTAATTTTACAAAAACAAAAAACAAAACATCTTATTTATGGGCTTATTCTGCTTAAAGTAAAGGGCCATGTCATACAAATGTTAGTTTTATTTTGCTTTCTTATTCTTAAATAGGGTTTTTGATAATATCATGGCTGAATATGCAGAATCAGAATCCAAACATCAAAGCATACCCAATTGTTTATGTCATACATTCTTTTGTTTTTGTAACTTAACACTTCAACACTATAACATTATGGTGTCTGTATGTCTTCTCAGGGCCTGGTCTCGCCTTCATCGTCTACCCAAAAGCTATAGCCATGATGCCTCTACCCCAACTTTGGGCTGTCTGCTTCTTCCTCATGATCATCATGCTGGGGCTGGACACACAGGTAGCTCGTAGAAAGACTCACACAGCTGCATACACTCAGTTTGATGGCATTGATGTATTGCGTGTCGTATCGTGTAAAACCGCACATGCGTTGACCCTGTCTCCTCTCTGTCGCCCAGTTTGTGAGTCTGGAGGCCCTGATGACGTCGGTGACTGACCTGTACCCTCACCTGATCAGACGAGGCCATCGCAGAGAGCTGCTTCTGCTGTTTGTCTGCGTCATCTGCTTCCTGATTGGACTGGTCATGGTCACACCGGTACGTCACACTCTGGATGGATGAGTGCATGATCGTCTAGCCTGTTTGATTTTTTTGATATTGAATAATGGGCTTTCCTCTCTCTGTTGTGTGTGTGTGTGTGTGTGTTTGTCTCTACCGCGGTGCAGGGTGGTCTGTATGTGTTCCAGATATATGATCACTTTTCCTGCAGTGGAGCCAGCCTGCTGCTCCTCTCCATCTTCCAGTCTCTGGCCATCGGCTGGGTCTATGGTATGAATCCCAACTCCTGTCATCTCCTCTGTTTTCTAATCCTTCTTTCATTGTCCTTCCCTTTTTTCCTCCTCTCTCTCCAGACTATAATTCCCATCTGTTGGATTTCCAGACTCCACCAAAGTAGGACAAATCGAAATAAATCTCAAGTTAATTGTTGTCAATTTATTTAAAAAAAACAGAGTAGTGACAAAAACACTTTTTTTTATCTAATTAAATACACTCAGTCAAGCAGTCCACTTCCTCCCCTCCTTCTGCATTCCACTTGGAGTCACACAGTAGACAGTATATTAACATTGCTGCAGCTACCCACTGTTGCAGGGAGACTGGCTCCTAGCCAGGCCCCTGTCTGTCTCCTCTGGGCCCTAAATCAGCCCCCGGGTCCCGTCGCCTCTCAGTCTCAGTCTGATGGCCCCAGGGAGCCCCTATCCCAGCCAGACCTGGAACATTTACAAAAACATTGTTTGTGCAAGTGTCAGATCGGTGTAGTGTGCCATATACACTGTACACACATCAAGACAATACAATTAGTGCTACAGCATTTAGACAATTTGTATTTGTAAAAGACCCAAAAAAGCTGTAAAGTGTATTTTTTGCATCCCATTGCAGATGATAACAGATAAGTTGAGTAGGTTAGCAGAGAGTGTGTGTTTGCATGTGTGGATACATATGAATACCATAGAAGACAGCTTTTATGGCTCTCCCAGCAGTAGGTGAGTGCAGCAGCAGAATTGAGGAGTACACTGGGTAACACAGCGGTCAGGACTACACTGCACCTTTTAACCTTTTTTATGACTGTGGGATTTTACTGACTCTAACATACGCTAACACTCCTCAGCCACTGGTTATGAAAGGGTTTCACTGCACAGTTTTTATCTTATTATAGAAAAAGGGACACCTACTGTGACAAACATGATCAAAATGGTCAAACTTAATAAAGAGATAAAGAGGATGTATGAACAATCTGAGCAACAGGCATAGATTTCATCTCGAATTTAAACCCATTTAAGTTTTTTCCACATACATTGATTAAACGGTAATAGCACTGATTCTTCTTGTTAAAGTCCATGTCATAAGACTACTGTTATTACTACAACTGCTACTAATATGAAGAGATTAAAAGAGATTACTGATCACTACTAGCCTACGAGCATCAATTGTAGGGCATTTAATTATTCAGATATTGTTGATTCTTAAAGGAAAATTCGACTTTCTTGCAACCTGTGTCTCATTCTTATTAATGATAAGATCAACTCAGTGTCTTGAGATCTAGTGATGCAGTGACATCACTGTCCAGTAATTGTGGTAAACAAGAGGGGGAGTCATTGCTGGGAAAAATGCTTTTCTATTAAAGGCTGGTTTATTTGAATGCAGCAGTAGTTATTCATTAATAATCACATATGTTTATACTTTTTCAATTTACATTTTTTTGAAATGCAATAAAAACACACATATTACACCTGAAACAGTGTGTCGGGTTAATGGTTAATAGTCGGTAATGATTTGCTTACCGGACTGTATAACAACATACAGCATTAACGGGTCATCAATAGCCTATTTTCATTAGCTGCAGACTCAGCTGGAGCGCACAGTGTGGATGTTAACCTCGTTATCTTTATAGTTATTGTTCTTAGTGTGGACGGCCTTTTGCAGACCTATAATCATACCCAGATCCAACCTCGCTCTGTATTTTACTCATGTATAGGACACACCGGTCTATAAAACACACCCCACTTTAAATGAAAAAATTCCAGTTCTACTGCTGCAACAAATACCTTTACCATTGCTACTCCTGGTATGGTGTCCTTTTCTTGCAACTAAGCCAAACTATTTGTAAAAAAGAAAAATTCTATTATGTTTCTGGTATTTCCCTTTAAAATAAAAGAAATATCCTAACCAAAGTAGGACACCGCAACCAAAAACAAGAAGCCAGTTGTAACTGAACCATCAAGTCAAACCAAACCACAACCACTCAAGTTGTTCTTGTTCTATCCGCAGGAGCCGAGCGCTTCAGTGACAACATCAAGGATATGACCGGCTACAGCCCACTGCCCGTCTTCAAGCTGTGCTGGAAATACTTGACCCCAACTGTGTGCACTGTGAGTGACCCGCTCCCCATGACCTGCTTTCACACTGTTTAGTGTCTGCTTGCTGTGAAGTAGTATAACACTTCAATGCACGTTTGGGATTTTAATTCAATCGTCAATTAATCATCGTAGCTGCTGCAACGTATCTCTCGTTTTGATTCAGAGCTGTACTTGAAAAAACGAACTGACCCGGTCTTTCTTCTTGTCGTCACCTGCAGGGTACCTTTTTATTTTCCCTGGTGTGTTGGACTCCGTTAAAACTAGGGAAAGACTTGGTCGCTCCAGGCTGGGCGACCGCGCTGGGCTGGCTCCTCACCCTCTCCTCCGTCTCTCTGCTCCCCATCTGGGCCATCTATGCCCTGGCCACCACCCCAGGAACCCTGTCACAGGTAATACCAGCAATCATTTAAGTATCCTGTGTTGCTTAAAATGCATTATCATGACTATGTTGATGAATACACACATGCACAATTTATGAGTATGAGTTTTTTTCTTAAGATATTGCTCCTTCTTTTTCTGCTAGTGGTGATAATAAAGATTGCACTGCAAGAAGTGGTAGATCTTAAACAGAGAAAAAAATAGTCTTTTATTTTATTATTTATTATTAAGTGAGACTATTTAAAATATTACCAGATCTGCAAATGTCTAGAAACAAGGCAGAACAAAGTCAATCACTATATTAAGATTAGAAGATATTAAGATTAAACATAAGCAACCAAAGAGCAGAATGATGAGGATTTTACAGTGTTAAAACAATCAAGTAACTTTTTGACCTTTGACCTCACAGCGCTTCAAACGCCTCTGCAGCCCTGACATAAACTCATCGCAGGCCCACCACTACATCCCCGCCAACAACTGCATCCCTACGCTGCCCCTCACAGAGAAGCCAAAGGAACCAATCAGCAACACGATCCCGGATTGTAGGACTTGATGACATGATGACAATGTAACATTGGATGCTGCTCAGCCAATCAGGTGTGACAAAAAGGGGGAGAGTTGAGATTGGAGTTACGGCTGTTGGGTCCCAGTTGAGGGGTCGATTATAGACAGCCACTGTATGCTTAGCAGCCGTCAGTCTCCCACCATCCATTCAATGCAAATCCACAATTTAATGGAGCTCTCAGGCGATCTTTGTCAGTTTATAAAGGTGGGAAATATCACGTCACCATGATTATCTTGAACTAGACCAATAAAGTAACACAGCAGGATGTTTTTCCTCATGTAGAATAGATATCATCAATAGAGATATCAATTCATGTTTATTTATATAGCGCCAAATCACAACAAAAGTCATGTCAAGGCACTTTACACATAGAGCAGGTTTAGACCGTACTCATTAATTGGGGTTGAGGGATATATGATATTTTAAGATATATGGATATTTTTACCATTAACCCAATATAAAGTCTGGAAATTCATGTTTTGAAGTCAATCTTAAGGAAATACCTAGTGATAAACTGAATGATCGCCTGAAAGCACCATTAGTTTTGCTCTCAGGAAGGTTAGACCGTCCTTTGGGGAGGAAGTATAGCTTTAGTCTCCTTGAGAAGGTCTAGTCCTTAACTGGGACACAGTTTGCTTTACCTTTTAAGACCTTCTCCACCAGTGTTATAGTCATACACTCCTCCATCTTAACTACTTTATCTGCTTATCAAGCCTTAATTGTTTTTAATTTAGCAGCTGAATCACTGTATTTGTGGACCATTTGATCAATTCAAGGCACAGAATGCAGCTAATTAACCATCCTACAGTTGTTAAGCATTAAAGAGTGTCATTACTTAGCCTATCACTTTACTCTCTGTGAGAGATCGTTTGCGTTAGCATGTCAGCAAAGCTTTGGGCTGGAGTTTTCTGTGCACTCCGCTATATCATGGAGTTAAAATGGTTCATAACAGGCCTTACAGACAACCAGCGGTGCCAAAGCCAGATTAGCATTGTACAAATACAGCTTATAACTGCCAGTATACCAAGTGCTTGACTTGATCCTTTCCTTTCCTAAAATGGACAGTTGACACTCAATCATTATACACATCTGTCTTTAAAAAATGTTGGCATGAAAGTAGTTTGTATGTTTGTTTGTTTTTTTAGTTGTTGTCAGGTGCTCTCTCAAATGCACACGTTACAAGTGCAGTTCTTGCAAAAGTATAAGGCATCATCATGTCTTTGCACTGTACCAAAAAGTAACCGTCAATACTCAAGCTGGGAAACATGCAATCATTGTATCTGAATCAGCATATATACAGTACATACAATTATTTGTAGTTACAATACTGCTGCTGCTGCTACTGTGTAGAGAAAAACGGTAATCTCCACAGGTTTAGCCGACATATTTATAGTGTGATTGTCTGTAGAAGACTTTACAGAATCTTAAACTGTAACGTGTGAATGGTAACATGCAGTAGGACTATTAAGTGGCAAATGACAAAAATCACCTCTATGCAGTGTAAGACATTTATATTTTCAGATTTTACAGTATGTGTGATTGGATTGTGTAATGTGTCTATCTTTCACAAAAATGAATAGTTTTTAATACTTGCCCCTGACCCTGTTAATAATAACAACCTAAATTCCCAATGCGCTTGTCATATATCACCTAGACTACAGTCGCTCCAGTCTTTTATAATATCCTAAGACAAGAATGTGTTTTGAATAATTTATTTTGAGGACCGCTTTCTTGCTTTTGTCATCACCATGAGGTCTTTTCAGTGTCTCATTGGGGTTTAGATTGTGAAATGACCAAGAATGTACTGTACACGGACGGAGTGAACTCTTCATCGGGAAAATGGATGTACATTGCAAAAAATAGGGATACAATTGGGGTGAGGGATATTTCTTAAGCAATAGTGACATATTTAATGTGTTTATAGATGAAAGTTGAGTTTGTATTTTTCATTCAGATGTTGGTTTGGATTGAAATCCGTTTTACGCTCTCTTCTGAGACTAATTTATCATGAAACAAATTGCAAAACCCAACTAGTGGGTTAGAAATATTGATCTTTCTTTACATGAGTGTTTTGTTATCTCTGTTTTTATTAGTTATAATTATGTTTTCTAAGTGAATATATATGTATATAAACATTGTGGATAAAAGAGTTTCGTTGCCTGTGTTCATTTCTTACACAAGAAAGTTTACAAAAAGAGAAACCGAGTGTGTGCAGGTGTGTGTTTGTGTTCCCCATACCTGGGCACCCTGGACGAAGCTAGCTGTCACCCAGGAGACATTGTTCTCTCCCTCTGCGCCATGGTAACAGATGCTGTGAACACACTGTTTCTATGAAGAGAGAAAAGGAAGACAGAAAAAAAGAGATAGAGGAAGAGAGTTGGTGGGGTACACACACTCCATCAGCCATTCAACCATCACGAGTACAAGCGCTTTGATTGCTGCTCCCTTCATTTGAAGCGTTTTCATCCTGATGGGAATTACTGCTTTAAACATCCATGAAGGGAAAGAAGAGAGAGGGACAGAGGAAGTGATGGAGAGTTTGTGTGTGTGTGTGTGTGTGTGTGCGCAGAGGAGGAGAGGGAGTCATGGAGACTAAAGAGGGAGGGGAGCGATGCAGCGCTGGGAGAATTCTGACACCACCACTTAGACAGAGCCCAACGGTTATGTAAAAGGCTCGGCTTGTCAATTAACCGTATTGGATTCCCTCCTCTCCCAGCCACCGTAGGAAGTGGGCTGCTTCCACACACGTGGCTCGGCACGCGGGACGCACACACAACTTGTTTTGGTGACGTGCAATACTGTATGCGGCCTGCTTTGCACGCGTGATCCGGGTTACTGTGTAATTGTGTGTATGTGTATCTGTGTATGTGTGTGTGTGGATAATGGAGGCGGTTTACGTCCATATGGTTGCTTTGGCATACATCTATGTTTCAGATGATAGGGATTAAAAATGATCCAATGGGCTGAGTGTGTTAGATTCAAAGAGGAGAGAGGAAGAGGGAGGGAGAGGAGAACATTGTAGGGATGTGAGCCAAAGCATGCGTGTGTGTGTGTGTTGTTTCAGTATGTGTATAGCTTTAAAAGATGCTATGGAAAGTTGCCTAATTTTTGCTCAGGCTCAGTGCTCCTAGTTTGCAGCTGCAGCACTTCTCACCACATGTATTAACAAATAGATTGTGTATATTTTTTTCTATTTGAACTCTAGCTTTTGTGTCTCAAAATGTTCATGGACAAAATATCTGAGAGCCCAGACAAACAACCGTAGGAAGAACTCGTATAATAACTAGTCAAGATGCAAAATATTGTCTGCATACAGTCTTGTGTCATTCCAACCCTCTCTGTTCACCCAAGGTCAGACTCGACATCACACCGTCCTGATCAAACATCCTCTCTCACACACAGCACCGCTTTGCCCTGCCTTTTATGGACGTCTTTTACTGCAGGTAATACACTTGACGGTTTGGTGTAAAGGAGAAGCAGGCGGCGGCGGTGGCGGCAGGGGGGGAAGCTTGGAGACGAGACTTGAGGACAGAGAGGAAAAAAGAGACGGGTAGTGGGGGTGGGAGGACGGTGGGGGATACGTTGCATAACAGCTCTGCAATTTGGATGTGAAGTTCACCTTGATACTGGATCCACTCTGCAGTGGTGACCATCTCGAAGTTTTTGGTGTGTGTGCTGGTACCATGCAGTGGGAGATGACGGCAATCTTTTATAAGTATTAGTTCAGGTTCATTATTGGGGAACAGGGCCATAGGGGGGTTTTAGGAAGATCATGAGCCGCCAAACCTCATCCCCCTTGGAATGCCATAAAATGTTCAAATTGTATGGATTTTTTCATATATTGTTCATTAAGTGTTAAGTTATTATTTTTTGTATATCAGATGTCACACTATCAAGGTTCAGTTTCCTTTCAAAGCCTGTTTTTGTCACCTGAAAGGTTGTAAAATTCAAATATGTTAAGTCTAAAACAATTGCCTCCACGTCCCCATATCCCATATTACCCTAAAATATACAGAGGACACGTCTTCAACTTAGCTACTGCTCTGTTGAGGAACTGTCAAGTGACATTTTTCTGAAGGCTTGTTTGAATGCTGAGTGTATCCTTGGTGTGGGATGTTTCATGTGTGGATTGTACCACGGCGGGATTTGACAGGGGGGGCGGTGAGGCTTACGGTGGCAGATCCATTTTTGGCCACGATTGCTGCGTCCACCCACACGCACTCTCATGCCCACTCCCTGGCTGCATCCCTGCACCCGGCCATACTACCCACACCGCTCTGTCATGTACAAGGGGCTTTGGATTAACGCGCCGCTTTAGGAGAGCAGACATGGGCTCTCTTTGCTTGATGCAACAAAGTTGAAACATATCTGCCCTTAGTTCTCAAGTTCCATAAGGATTGTTTTTATCCACAAAGAGAGTCTTCCCTCTTGGCATGCAGACACACACTGAAACCCCCTCTGTGGTGTGCACAGGTAATAGCTGTTAGGTGACTCAGCAAATGAGCAGTGTCTTGGAACTTTTAAGAGAAGCCACTCTCTAGCTGGCTGTCCTCTGAGAGTGTGTTTCTGTTTGTACGAGTGAGACACGTTGACTTCAGCTCAAGTGAGGTATGCATGACTAAATTGCTCTCGGCACACAAGTATGACAACCCATTGGCACCACCACACACACTTCCCTAAAGGTACAATAAATAATCAAGACAGCTCCCAGGGCAGTTCCAGACACAGTCACACACCTGCAAGCCTTTTTTCTTTACTTGCTAATACCCAAGTGCAGCAGTACAGCACCCACTGTATGCATGCTCACAGATTTCCTCCCTCTCCTCCTCTTCCTCTCTCTCGCTCTCTCTCTCTTACACACACACACACACACACACACACACACACACACACACACACCATTAAATGTCTCACATGGGAACAGTGAACTCCCAGAGTTCTTATTTGGGAATGGCCATGAATTATCTATTCCCCTCTAGTTTGTTGAAACTCTCCTGGCGAATCCTGTTGGACATTAGCCTTTAATTATTAAAAGAGTCAAAGTGGTAAAGTGTAAAAATAACAGACTGGCATTTAATGGAGACGCTCTCGGGTTTAGCTAAATCCTGTTGGTCCTGGAAGGGACAGCATTTGGCTGTTCAGGAACTTATTTTGTTGATGTTTTGATGCTGGCTACAAGTGATGCTGACACCCTGAGTCGATGAAAACATAGAGACGTGGTGACTGTCCCTGATGAAATAGTTTTTTTAATTCAATTTTAACCAGAAGTGACCTAAAATGGATCAATTTTTTGCATGGATTAGAGCAATGATCACTGCAGGTCTGTTTATCCGCCTCTCATGATGATTTAGAAGGATTGTGGTGGACTCACAAAGCATAACAAACGCTCCTCTCTTTTGCTGAGGCAATGAGAAATACTCCATTGGCAGCATTGTTCAGGTTTCTCTCCTCTCTTTCTCCTTTCCTCTCCTCCAGCACTTGACTTTACTCTGATTTGAGGAAGAGAGGCAGAGAGAGAGAGAGAGAGAGAGAGAGAGAGAGAAGAGGGGGGTGGAGGAGTGGTGATTGAGCGCAAAGGGGGCAGGACTTTTTCTCTCCGGGTCCTATTAAGAGCAAACTTTGTGTTTTTGTTCTCCAAGTTCAGCTCAGTGCTTTCCAGCCTGCACACAGTTCCTCTCTGCTGATCCTTTTTCTTTTCCATTTTTCCCCAATTGTTTTGTTTGCTCGCCTGTTGGTTACTACTGTGTGTTTTTTCATGGGGGATTTGGACACCAGGAGGATGCGCTTTTTGGAGGAACAAATACACAAAGTTATGTCTTCGGCTTGTCCGGGGTTGTTTTAGTGGAGATATAGATGTTTTTGGGATTGGAATGAACAATGGTGCGGCTCCTTGGTGCTCTGGCCGGGGGCATGCTCTGGTTTCGGCTACTGTTGTTGTGCGTCGTGGAGTTGGAGCTGGGAGCCGGGGTTTCTACTTTCCAGGGTTTCTATCTTCCACCTGCGAACGGGTCGCTTCTCGCACCTGCCCGGAGGACAGACGGGGTCGTTCGGACCATTGACCGGATATACAACGGAGGAGGGAAGGTGGGGTACCTGGTGTACCTGGATGAGAGCCGGTTTCAGCTGGACATGGAGCGGGACGACTCGGTGCTGTCGCATCACTTCAGTCCCCAGTATGTACTCGCTATGATGGGGGACAGCCCTGCGCCTCTGCAGCGGGAGTGCGTGTACCGCGGGACAGTGGACTCCAACCCGGAGTCTCTGGCCATCTTCAACCTCTGCGGCGGGGGTCTCGAGGGCTTCTTCGCCGTAAACCACGCGCGCTACACCATCACGCCTATCATCAGGGCGAAGGGACACGAGCACGACGTGCGCGCCCTGCAGGACAAGGACGCGGAAAGCGCGCTCCACGTGTTCACGCGCGAGAGATTCAGCTTCGAGGCTATGCGCGAGGGGCGCGAGAGCTGCGGGACGCGCGACGGGCACAGAGGACGCAGGGATGCATCTGGGAAACGCCGGCACAGAGGTCGTGGCAAGGGGAGACGGGGCAGAGAGAGGGTCTCAGCGGAAAACACACATGACCGCATTGTGCACGGGCGGAGATGGTGGAGCCAGCTCGCCTTAGTGCCTGTCCTGAAGACCGGCAACCGGCGCAGGAGGTCAGTGTCTCGCGCCAGGCACGTGGAGCTGCTCCTGGTGGCAGATGACACCATGGCCAAGAAATATGGCAAGGACTTAAACCACTACCTGCTCACACTGGCCTCCATTGCCTCCAAGCTGTACGGGCACGCCAGCATCGAGAACCCCATCCGACTGTCAGTGGTGAAAGTGATCACGGTCACTGAGAAGGAGAAGGGGCTGGAGGTGACCAAGAATGCGGCTGCGACACTCAAGAGTTTCTGCAAGTGGCAGAACCAACAGAACCCGCTGGATGACGACCACCAGCACCACCACGATGCAGCCATCCTCTTCACCAGGCAGGTAAACAAACATCCCTCCTCTCCTTCCTTTCAGCACCTCCTCCTCTCCGTTCCTTCACCTGGCCGGCTCACCATGGCGCCTGTCTCCCATCCCACACAGCGGCCCCGGTGTGATACCAAGGCAGCGGAGTGACGCCATCGTTTGTTTTTATTTTGATGGTGCACGAGGTGGCAGCTGTTTCACTATAGCTAAGCTCTTGGCTGACTAAAGCTTTGGGTGGCTTAAGCAAATATAAGCTGCAAAACACACTATGATGAAAATAGCTGACACACTTTTTATTTGTATCAGTAATAACGTAATTATGCACAATGTTCCCTTGAGCCGGTAGGTAAGCAACAGCAAGTGGTCATTTTGGAGAACTGTGCACTGTTGCGCCTTCACAGTTCGAATCACAGTCAATTAGAAGTGAAGGCTGCACAACCTGCTGTCCACATGTCCCTAGTTTTATCCACCTCTTTTGTATTTGTTTTCTTTCTACTTCTGTTTCCCTGTCTTCCTCGTTTTAGTGAATATTTCGTGCGTAATGCAGCGCAGCGTCTGTGAAATAGCCATAAAAGCTGTATTTCCTGCGCCTAGTGTTTTTCTAGGCAGTCGTTTCTGTCTCCAGACTCCCCCTCCCAGTCCCCTGACAGCCCAAAGCCTCGGAGTCTGTGTGATCTAAGGTGCGTGCTCGTGGCCGTGCGCGAAAATTCTTACCAGGGCAGGAGGTTTGAAATCAGCTGCGGGGTGCATTGCAGAAATATCCCTACAACTCCCTTGAAACTGCAGTTAATTAGATAGTCATCCCAGCTTTGCACTCCCTCTCTCATTCTGTCTTGCTCTCATCACTCCAGTCCTGGCATATTTTTCTGGGTTACTTTTCCAGCGTCTGTCAGCTGGGTCTGGGAGCTGTCAGAAAAACAAACACAATCCACCCTGTGAGAAGCCTTACGTTTACAGAGACCACACTCATATATCCCTTCTTTCACCATCCCTTTCTCTCCCCTCCTCATTCCCTCCCTGCCTCTAAAGCCACAGGGCAGCAGCAGATCTGCATGCATTTTCACCTCCGGGTGTGGCTTTATGGTGGTTAGCTCCAGTTGAGTGTCAGATAGCTCTCCTTGGATTGTGGTATGCTCAAGTCATGCAAGGTCCTGTCATGGGTGGTGAAGAAGCAAGCACCAGGGATCTCCTGATGCAGGCGCCAAACTATCATCGTCATTCACTGGCAGGGCATCCACTAATACATACCTGAGTTCAGCAAGCTGGCAAACTGTCACCATTCCTGTGTGATGTCTATTTAACCCTGTTTCCACTACACCTGCGTAGGCAAGCCCAGGCAAGAGAAAGTGCCATCCACGGGTGGTTGAGTTTGGCAGGGTAGGCAGGGTCAGGCGAGCATGGAAACTGTAACTGTTATCCAGATACCCCTAAGGAAGCCTCAGGACAGGAGGGCAGGGAGTCAAAACTAGACAGGAAATTCTAATGAAACATGACAGGCAGTGTGCTGTTGATTTTTCTCTCTTCTAGTTGGGCTTTGATCCTATTAAAATACACATGCTCATGCTGGTAAAGCCCATCCGCTCTCAGTGCATTGAGTTAAACTGCCTTTTTATATCCATGCAGTCTGTGTTAAGGCTTATAATTTTGTGCATGCAGCCAGAATCTTATATTTAGATATTACATTACATCTTTTTCCCCAAACCCCAAAGTCTTCAGTGTTTCCACAAGAGTTTTATTGGTCATAAAATGAAGAATCCAGTTAGTAAACCTCAAATGACCAGTGGAATGAATAGAAAATGCAAAGAAAATGAGTTTAATAGAGGTTTAATTCTGCTGTTGTTAAGAACCTCAGCGTTTAGTAAAAGGTCAATAATAGCCTTGTATCGGGCTTCCCAATCTCTGTCTCACCTGTCACAACACTTGCATTATTCATAAATCTGTCTCCAGACCCTCATTCACAAACTTCTCAGCTTCACCACTGAAGGTGGAGGTCATGCTGTAGATTTTACCTGTCACCAGAGGAAGCAGGTGATCCTCTATGGTGAACAGAGCCTGTAATCATCTACTATGCCCCCTGTAACATAGTACAGACTCCCTATCTATTGCATTCCATTTAATGAGTATAACTGCAGTTAAATATGGTTAGCCTGCAGAATAAGCACATAACATGACCTGGCTTAAGGCCTATTGTGACCTTACTTTAACTTTGACCTCTGAACTCTTTAGCTGTTAAAGGCCATTATCAGGGTTGTTTTGGCTGACTGCTCAAATTGCTGTCAATCATCGTGACCGGCAGACAAGCAGCACTGAGGTTTGTAAATACTTGAACACTGCAGGAAAACAGCCCGGCTTTTTGTGTTTCAGTGTAAGTGGAATTTCAATTCTTGGGAGAGTCCTTTGCTTGAGGAATTTATGTGTATCTGCTCAGGTTGCAGGAAAGCTGTCACAAAGAAATATGGGGAAAAATGTTCATTTTGTCAATAAAAGACCCCAGTTAGCCTCTATTCTCAAGACCACACCAAAAAAATATTTTTCAAGCAGGATCAACCCATTAGTGTTTCCACTGACAAAATCAGCCAGTCAGGAAATAACTTTTTTTTTTGTTTGGCACAGGTACCTCATACCTTGCTGCATTTTGGAATGAAAAAGAAAAGAACTTTAATATACGAGACATGTTTTCTCAGGACTTTCTCAGGAAAAATAGCTTTAGTTTTTGTCCTAATGGAAACTTGAGGGAAAGACAAAGTTGGATGTGCTGTAAAGTCGGTCTGCTAAGTATTTTGATGCGTTATAGGAAGTAGGGTTAGGTCTGCCTGAATGTGCTTAATGTCAAATGTGTCAAGTTACTAAATAACATTTTTATTTGGAGGGACGGTGAAGCAGATCTTGATTATTGTAGTCCACTGAACTAGAACTGAAGCTCATTGAAGACTTTGTGACTGTGAAGTCAGACTAGTCCATTGTTCTCAGATGAGTTGGAGGGAACTTGTCTCTTTGTGGTCGGGTCCAATTACTCCAACACCCCGTACCCGGAGTGAGCTGACCCGTGTGGCGGTGTCACCCGGCTCCACACATACCAGCACCGGAACAAAACAACGGGCACACTGAGGGGACTCTGTTGTGAGTGTGTGTTTGTGTGTAAGTGTATATGGGAACATTAAATGTTACGCATGGCTGTGTCTACTTGTTGTGAGCCTGGACAGTAGACAAAGCCCTACTGTAAGGTGGCCACAGAGAGCTGCAGAGCTTTGGAGATATATTGACATACATGTGTGCTCATGCTGCTATTTCTTCTGCTATTTTTTTCTCTCTTTCATTTGCTGCATGCAGCAATCGCTCAAATATTTAGATAGACATTGCTAGAAGGTGCTTGTGATGCCAGTGCTGACCTCTTCAACCCGGGCTGAGGTCAGATCACTTTCACTTCGGTCAGGACAGATTGCAGAATACAGCAGTTGGAGAATTTTTCATTTTTCATTGGAGCCATGATTCGTAATTATTTCGAGAACCCAGCTATACAATGCATAGGCATAAACTGAAGCTTCAATAACAAATCGTAATATGTTTTAACTGTGCCTCAGAGTCAATATTTTTACTAGAAATCTGTAAAATGGTAGTATGATATCATTCTGTATCGTCACTAGATGATTCCCTTGAAAGTTGATGAACAATGCTGTTGATTTACCGCCCATCTCGCAGGAACATTGAGAAGCCTCTTATGTAATGACAGATGTAAGAGACACACTGATATAGACACAGCAAGTACCAATACACAATCCATTTCCTCCACATGTGTTCAGCACAAAGTTATGTCATTTACACTCTTACAGTAAATGTAGGAATTTACACATGTGTATAGTGCGGACTCCTCCCTTTCCTGTGCACTTGACATCCTCTTCTCCTCTTCCATGTTTATGTGTGGCTGTACATTAAAGTGTACATTTCCCAGCCCTCACCCCCATCACAGCTAGTCCCTTTATTTGTTTTAACTGTTCTTGATATTTCACACGTGCTATACTTCGTCTGGCATATGTTGACAACCTGCAGACAGCTTCTGAATCCCGAAGCCTCGACCCCGACCGGGGTCTGTCGACATACACGACAGTTCAGTCTACCAGAAAACAACACATGGGCCTCACCCTCTTCACACTGTGATGCATCAGTAACTTTCAACTGCTCTCCTGTTTGCAATCATGGTCTGAGGATTCCCTCGAGCACTGACCTTAGGCGGGTTCATGTCTCCAAGCGAAGAAAAATAACACCATTTGCTCAGCCCAACTAGTTATACTTAGTAAGCTTCATTTATTCTCGATAAGTGATCAGTCTTCTGGTTTCTGAGCTAACATCTGTCTTGCCTGATGGGACATTCTGGACCATTACATACTCTTGAGAACTTTATCAGTCTTAAAGGGTTGACACTTTACTTTTTCTGCTTATATATCAGTTACTAAACACACAGGTTTTGTTATAATAATGTGTTGTGTTTAAAGTTTAAGTTTTCCAAGGTGTTCCAACAGGATAAGCACTTGGACCGCTTTTGTTTTGTCTTTTACGTGCTACCACTAATTGGTCACATCCTCAAAACATAGAACTAAAAAATACTTTATAGATGTACTAATCATTTTTTTTAGTATAAAAATTCATCGCATCACAGACCAATTTCATAAGACTGTTCACTTCTGATCAGCTCTAAAGAACTGTATAGTCTTTCAGGGTTTGCCACACAAAAGCTCTAAAATCCTCGTAAACGCTACCTGCCCAGCAACAAAATCATTAGTTATTGCAGATTTTTAAGTACATGTGCCTCAAAATTATACTCTAACCTGCGTTCACTGATTTTTGTGGCCATTTGGGGGCAGCAGAAACAAGCTGTAACTTCAACTCTGACATATTATCACCTTAAAGTTAATATAGCGAACTGTGCCTTCTTTACACATTAATATTAGGAAGCCAAGCAGTGGCCGTTATGGCCGTGGAAAAAATGTAATGTTGTTCATCATTTGACAACCTGTTAGTCATAGTGGCTGCAGTGTGTTTTCAGTGTGAACTAAACTCATTCTGCAAAACACATTTTTTCTGTGTGTGTGTGCGTGTGTGTGTGAGACAGAGAGAGAGAGAGAGTGAGAGAGAGAGAGAGAGAGAGAGAGAGAGAGAGAGAGTGCCTGTGTGTCTGGGTCTGGCTGGCTGTTTGTTTAACACAAGCCTTGGCTTAGATCGCAAGTGGTCCCGCTCCCACACAGCACACAGCTCTGATCGTCTCCTGACCTTCGCAACCAGCTTGCCACCTGTTCCCCTGTTATTTCTGCCAATATTTCTGTAACTCCCTTGTTCTCTCAGTTCTTCCCTTTAATTTCCGGCATCCCTCAATCCTTTCCCCACTGGCATATGATTCCTGAACTTATTTTTCTCTCTCCCATGCCCTCCCTCTTTTTCTTGCCTGTCTGTGAGAGGCCTTGGGATGAAAACAAAGTTGGAAAGAGACTTGGCGGAGAGGAGAAGTAAATAATACCCAAAGATGTGAGTTTTGGGGTAATTTCAGGTATTTTTCCCACATCACCATGTAATATCTAACAGGAGATTCCCATTTTTCTACTTTTCACCCACGTGTTTTCCGTTACACTGTGTTGTATTAATGAAAGCCGTGTATACAAGAACGAGCTGAACAATAACATCTCTCGTACTGTAGCCTGGGAGGGGATCAATGAATAAATAAATAAAATGTGAGGGAGGTGTAAAGAACACAGGGGCAAAAGAGTGTGGGAAAGGGGAAAAGAGAAACAGATCAAATATGAAGAAAAACTTCTCTATACATTCTCACTGTCTGATTCAAAACAAACACACTTCCTTCTATGGTTTTTAAGCTTGTCTCCACACAGAAAAAGTCAAGTGGAATTCCAGCGCAGTCAGGGTGTTTGACTTACTCTTTGTTTTCTTCTCATGTATCCAGCAGTCAATTGGCAAAAGCAAGCACTCTTTTTGTATGCGTGTGTATTTAATTGTGTGTATATGATTGTGTACCATTGAGTAGTATATGCCTGTTTATGTCTGTATGTTCAAGTATACCTGTGCATGTGTATATTATATGTACATTCTTATACTGTAGTTATGTGCATCTGAGTGTACTGTGTGTGTGTGTGTGTGTGTGTGTGTGTGTGTGTGTGTGTGTGTGTGTGTGTGTGTGTGTGTGTGTTTGTGTGTGTGTGTGTGTGTGTGTGTGTGTGTGTGTGTGTGTGTGTGTGTGTGTGTGTGAGGTGCTCCCACCCACTCAGTCATGTGTGTGAGCGCAGAACACAAGGCAGTTTGTTCCTAACCGATCTGCCCAGAACGGGTAAACACCCTCCCCAGAGAGCCTCTCACACACGACCCAGCAGGCCTGTCAACACCACTTAACATGACGATTCATCCTCTCCGTGGGATGTGTGTGTGTGTGTGTGTGTGTTCCTTATTTGGATGTACTTATATGCACATGCATGGATGTTGGTCTCCATACGTTTGTGTGCGTCTGTGCGCTGAATGCACAAATAAGTTGGAAGCATGTTCTGTTGCACTGTGAATGTGTATGCACATGCACTTAGGCCCATGTGCAGGCGTCTGCTGTCTGATGTCACGGTACGATTAACTGATTGATCTCTGCACTCAGCAGGGCTCGCGAGAGCACCCGAGGCCTCATCTACACGGACATATGTGAGAATCAAAACAAAGATCAATGTTATGCACTCTGGCTCCCCATGTCACAAAGAGATGTTGGAGGCAGAGGGAGGAAATGGGAGTTAAAAGCAATTGAAGAAAAATTAAAGGGGCCCTTCACTGATTTTACATAGCAGAATCTCTAGTCACAGGGAGTGCTACACTGCTTTTTGAAGCAGTTGTATAATGTCTTCTGTGGCTCTGGAAGAGCAGTGTCAAGTTTGAGAAATGACACCACTTGTATCTCAGTGTAAGCCTCTAAAGATGTACGCTACCAATTTGCGTCATGTGAGCTATACCTCCCATTGTTGTTGTTGCTTTGAGGTCTGCTGCATTGGCTTTGACGCTTCTGTTTTTATCTGTCTTGCAAGCCACTCAACTTTAGGAAATTGCAATATTAAACACAATGTGTCCATGAGACATGATGATCCTCGAGGGCAGGGGGAAAAAAGCAAGCAGACAGTTAGGGCGGAAGAATGCAGCAAGCTGAACATGAAAAATATCCAAAAATAATATTTCCCTGATGCCTGGGGAAAAGGAGACGGTTCACATAATTACATTTTTAATTAAGGCATAGCAGACTGAATGTCAATTCATTTTTTAAATGACATAGTCGAGTTTTTGTTGATACACCTTCAGGAAAAAGACTTGGTTGAAATTAAGTGCTACAATCTTAGAGGATTTTAACTGGAATTAAGGAAGAGTGTTCCACAAGTATCAGGATGAATCACCTTTTTAAATTAAACTCTGAAATAAACAGGATTTTCTCCTGATTTTTTGGTTTAAGTTCAAATATAAACTTACAATGTTTCCTCTGTCCAGGACCTCTGTGGCCACCACTCCTGCGACACTCTGGGCATGGCAGATGTTGGCACCATATGCTCTCCAGAGAGAAGTTGTGCTGTCATCGAGGACGACGGGCTCCACGCTGCGTTTACTGTCGCACATGAGATAGGTAGGCATGGATGCACACACAAACAATGATTCAGACATGCCAGAACATGCACATGGCTATCAGTCAGCACATCTGATAGTTGGTGGGTGGGTGATGGTTGATTAATATCTCCAGAGTATTGTCTGATGTCATGCACCTGATACCTCAGCATTCAGTATATTTTCTTTTCTCATTCTTGCTGCATGTGGAAACCCGTGATCTCTTTTCCAAGAATAACCTTTCAATCAAATATATTCTTTCTCACTTTTGCCTCAGGTCACTTGCTCGGTTTATCCCATGACGACTCCAAATTCTGTGAGGAGCGTTTTGGAGTGAACAGCGACAAGCGGCTCATGTCCTCCATCCTCACCTCCATCGACGCCTCAAAACCCTGGAGCCGCTGCACCTCAGCAACCATCACTGACTTTTTTGATGACGGCAATGGTGAGCGCGAGTGACTGTGTAGAATAATAAAAGCACGGGGGAAAGAAAACACGGAACAAAAGCAAACATCTGTAAATCTTATCATGAGGAGAACTCCTCACAGCTGGAGTTCTCTATCTACAAATTGCATCCATGTGAATTTGACTTTTCTCCCACAGTACCTAACAGTGGGAGCTATTTGCTACCAAACAAAGCTATAATCCTGGTTAATTTGGAGTTATTTACAATCCTATTAACTTTTTTTTAAAGAGTGTAGCTGCAGTGAAGCCAAAGACAGATCACTGGCAAGAAATCAAGATTAGTCATACTTTGCATTCCTGTTTCATCGTGTCATGACAGCCATGAAGCATTGTGAAATTTTGCTTTCAGTATAATTCATGTACCACCAAATATTGCAGGTTATCATTCAAAGCCACACAATTCATCTGGTCATTTCACGGATTATCATATTAACACAATATCCCCTCCTCTTCTTATCTGCCACAGCTGAATGTCTCCTCGACTCTCCTCGTCAGCCCCTGCTGGGCCCTGAAGAGCTGCCAGGGCAGAGCTATGATGCCGTCCGCCAGTGTCGCCTTGCCTTTGGCCCTGAGTACACAGTCTGCCCAGGCATGGACGTATGCTCTAGGTTGTGGTGTGCAGTGATTCGCCAGGGACAAATGGTGTGTCTGACCAAGAAGCTGCCAGCTGTGGAGGGGACACCCTGTGGGAAGGGGCGCATCTGCCTGCAGGGAAAGTGTGTGGACAAAACCCGCAAGAAACATTACTCGGTAAGAAGATACAAGCATATAGTGTTTGGAGACAGGAGGTGTTTGTTTGTCAAGAGAGACAAAAAAGACTCAAATCCAAAATAGATTCTTGTTGTAAAATTAGACCTTTTTATCGTTCAAAAACTGATATTTTAAGCATGAACTATTCATTTCTACAATGTACAAACGTGTCTGTAGAAGATGCACAAAGACAGGAAAAGGAATAAACTTGACATCAAGTAAACAGGGCTGCTATAAAGAAAGAAAAGATAAAGTAGACTGCAAAGATTGTGTGACTGCATTGTGTGGTCCGCTTTATTTTTGCCACTGCTGATCTATGCTATTTTTTTCTCGTGGCCTTATTGAAACAAATCTAAATTGAATTTGACCTTAATGAGTTAAAAGACCGGATCTTTTTCTTGGCAGGCTGTGGACACTGTGTGTGTGTGTGTGTGTGTGTGTGTGTGTGTGTGTGTGTGTGTGTGTGTGTGTGTGTGTGTGTGTGTGTGTGTGTGTGTGTGTGTGTGTGTGTGTGTGTGTGTGTGTGTGTATCGGGAGGAAAAGAGAGTGAAAGTCAAAAAGAATGGAAAAGAGGGAAAGAATATTTTCTTTGTGTTTTTTTGTCACGTGACTTTTGATGAGTCTGACTCGATACTTGGCAGGCAATTGCATGTGTGGATCCGTTCCAAGTTCTGACTGGCTTCATATCCACTGCTGTGTATGATGATCAGTTTACTGCTCAGAGCAATGTTAAATCCCCTCCATTTTAGACTTCAGAAGCCTCTAACCTCTATATATTTCTTATACCATGATTAAGTAGCTTTTACAGTGGAAAGAAGCCACTCAAGAACTATAAAGAATAAATTGAACAACTGTTACCAAAGAAGCTTTGCAGAACTTTAGTATTATAAAAATCAACTTTGTCTCATAAAACGTTGAATGCTACTTATTCAGCATTTTTTTTATCACTGATGACTCATGGTTAGACCATTGGTTAGAAAAATGCATGAATAAGTACATTACCTTCAGAATTTCATTCAGGCTGCTCCTCAGGGTAAGCATGTGAGCTGTTGGGCTATGGAGACAGTCATGCTGTCTTAATGAGTGGCTTTAAACAGACTAAAGTGACTTTGGTCACACAGTTATTATCACATGAGGATAGCTTCCTTCTTTTTTTTTTCTCTGTCTCTTTTGCATGTCACAATGCATGCCGCATTTTCACGAAATGTTATCTCAAATCTCTCTCTGAAGGGCTTTCTCTGTGACACACTGGGGCAACCGCACTGACTTCCAACATGTCTGATAAGCGCTAATTGTCCTCTCTCATCTCCTTTTTTTTGCTCTTTCTTTCCTTTTCATCCCTCTCTTCTCTCTGATCTCTCCTCTGCTGTCATCTCCTCCTGATCTTTATCCCCTCTTTCATCTTCTGTCTCCTCCTCTCTTTCCTCCTCTCCTCCCTCTCCCAGGCGTCAAACCACGGCAGCTGGAGTTCTTGGGGTCCTTGGGGTGCCTGCTCCAGGACTTGTGGAGGCGGGGTGCAGTTCGCGCAGCGCCTGTGCAACAATCCGCCACCACGGAACAACGGGCGCTACTGCACGGGGAAGAGAGCCATCTATCGGTCCTGCAGCGTCACACCATGTCCACCGTCAAGTAAGCATGGCAGCATGCAGGAAACATTTATTGTTTGACTGAGAATGCATGATTACAACATTACAGTAGATTTTGAAAGGTCACCAATCTAACTAACTACTGTTCGTTGTTTATACAAAATATAAAGTGCATCATTTCAAACCTATTTTTTAATTGAACTTTTCTTCAGTTAAGAGTTTCCGGCAAGAACAATGTGAGGTGCGCAACGGTCCCCAGACAGATCCTAAAGGGGTGAAGACCTTTGTTGAGTGGGTGCCAAAGTATGCAGGAGTTCTCCCTAAAGATGTGTGCAAGTTAACCTGCAGAGCAAAAGGAACAGGCTACTATGTGGTCTTCTCTCAGAGGGTGAGTTCTTCACACAGAAAAAAAGCTGCAGTGCACTTTGATAACTAAAGATTATTAAGAAAAACTGCAATCGTGACTGTGTCGGTTTTCAGGTGACAGATGGGACAGAGTGTCGTCCTTACAGCAGTTCGGTGTGCGTGAAGGGGAAATGTGTACGAACAGGCTGCGACGGCATCATTGGCTCCAAGCTCCAGTTCGACAAGTGTGGTATATGTGGAGGTGACAGCACAGGGTGTATACGCGTTTTGGGCAACTTCACCAAGAAGAGGTAAGAAACCAGAAAAGACTGAAACACTATCGTTCTACATCCACACAAAAATAATAATGCTGCATTTGCACAATGTTAGCAGAAGGAGGAGAAAGGAACACACATTATTCCAACTATTCATACATTATTCCAAGATTGTTATCTCCCTTCATCAAACTTGTGGTCACATCATATTAGTAGAGATGACGCCTTAATTATTTACTTTAACTGTGTCAAAAAGTCCAGTTAGAATGACAACTAACATGTATATTGTTTAAATGTATTCAAATGAAACCTCAGTTCAAAGTGCGTTTGCATCCTAAAAGGATGTCACAAGCTAAAAGTTTAGCCTGGCTCCAGATCTATTAATCCCTGTCCACATCAATTTGACACCAAATCCTAACTAATGATACAAACATAGTGTATTTTAAATTTATTTTAAATTAACTATCAGTTGTAATAGTGTTGATATTGGCTGCCATTTTGTCATAAAGTCGGCAAAGCAAAGCCAGTGAAAACAAATAGCATACTCTTTTGCATATTGACCTAACTTCTCTACTTTGTTTCTCGCCAAACAGTAAAGGTTACACTGATGTGGTGAAAATCCCTGCAGGCTCCACACACATCAAAGTTCGTCAGCACAAGGCCAAGGACCAGACCCGTTACACGGCCTACCTCGCCCTCCGAAAACCCAGTGGCGAGTACCTCCTCAACGGCAAGTTCATGATATCCACCTCCGAGACAATCATCCCACTCAACGGTTCGGTGCTCAACTACAGCGGCTGGAGCCAAAGGGACGAATGGCTTCATAGCATGGGTCCAGGGGCCATCCAAGAAGCCTTGGTGGTTCAGATTCTAGCGACAGATGCTAAAAAGCCACTGGATGTTCGTTATAGCTTTTTCATGCCGCGCCGGACAACCCCACAGCAGCCATCAGCTCCGCTCGTCCCCAACCCAAAATCACACAGCAGCACTACAACTGTCTCAACCACAACGAGAACCACCACCACCGCCGCCACCACCACCACCACCAGTAGCACCACTACATCCTCCACCACTCCCCCTGTCCTGGCTCCTACAGGTCCAGGTCCCTCAACGCCACCGCCAGGGCCCAAGTGGATGACAGGATCCTGGATGACCTGCTCCAGGACTTGTGACACTGGTTGGCAGAGCAGAACAGTGCAGTGTAAGGACCAGTATGGCAAACTGTCCAAAGGCTGCATGCTGGGCAGCCGCCCCTCTGCCTTTAAACACTGTCTGGTGAAGAAATGTTGAGGCGGCAGGATTGAAAAAATGATTTGTAAGACAAGAGACAATGTGCAGGAAGTCTGTAAATCTGATAAAGGTCTCATGTGCTGGATGTGGCACTACAGACCAATGAATTTAAGACATAGAACCCTAAACAGGACTGTGAATATTGGCTGAAAGCGCCTGGACCAGTCACACAGAGACTCAGAGACAGATTGGCATACCTGACTATATGCCAGAGAGGAATGTCCTTGAATCATAGTAGCTATGCAGAGCACAAGCAGGATGGAGGACAATCCTTGTGTGATAATGACAAGTATTGACCTGCCATAGCTGAGGACTTAAGTTGCATGCCATTTCCACATGGACAATAACTGATTGTCTTTCCTTCAGTCTCCAAACCTTGAGGTTTAGTGTGTGTTGCCCTGTAATGGCATGCCTGTCGTTCTTTTTTATGCTATTCCATGTGTTCTAATCACTGTGAGGATTTGGAAGTCACATCCCATTGTGTTTTGTCATGAATGTGTCCAAGACAAGAGCCCCAACTATGGGAAGCACATGTTATTCACCATGTCATCATTTCTGCCCATATGCCCTGTCTACAAGCATACCCTTTCTTTATTTGACTGCTCTTTCCAGATAAAAAAAACCTGGAAGCAATACAAGACTGACCATAGACTATAGTTACTGTAATCATGAACGTAGAGGCCATCCAAAAAAGAGTGTTACAGAGTTTTAAAGGGAGTAAAAGAGTGCAACCTTACTATTATTATTTCTGATGAGTCATGGGATTGTAGACCAAGAATGAACGGGGACACCCTGACATTTGTTGATTAAATGGTGCATTGCATCCAAACAGCACAATAATATGGTACAAAGCTGGGAAACCAATCAGTTGTACCGAGGTCCAGTCTTAAACTGTTCAAATACTTCTCTTTGCTCAGGTTCCTGAGTAGTACCTCCTCTTTGCAACAACTCAGGAAGAAAATTCTTCCTTATGACACAAGTATGGATTGTACTGAATCTGATGGAATAGAAAGAAGGAGTATGGTGGCCTTCAGAAGACAAACCTTGCAACAATGCAATTGATAAAGGGGCAACATAAACACGACACTCCTTAAAATTTACGGAGGTTAATAATGAATCATTGGTTCGGGCAATGCTTGATTTTTGATGTCCGTGTGTGTGTGTGTGTAGTGAGTGTATCTTTGTGTGCATGTTGTGTGCACATGCTAGCACATTTATGTATCCAGGCCTGTGTTTAAAGTACCGTGAACGTGTGTTTTCGTCCTCTACTGCGTCTTGAAGCTTCTTTACTCTCAGTTCCATTTTGTATCAATCATTATGCTGGTGCTGGGAGGTTTACGGTCCTTTTCTGTATCTGTTTGTTTGTCTGTTAATCTGTTAGGATACAATGCTAATATGACAATGTGTGCCCTGGATACTCGCAACGACAGCATGAGAGATACTAATGCCATCATTAATGTCCTCTTGCAATTCAAATCTTTCTTCATTTTCTTTCTTCATTCCCTATAACATCATGTATTTGTTTTCAATCCTGATGGGTGATGATTGCCACATTACAACACTTTAGATTGTGCCACAGGATGGGTGATTTTAAAGGGTCAGGTAACCCAAAATACAAAAAAAGAATTTCACTTGTGGCACTCAGTCAGTATGAAAATTGTTGACAGTGTGTTCTGTTGATTATTCATATTCATATTCATATATGTAAGGATAACATTGATTCTGGAAAGTGATGTTGAATGTTGCTATTGAATGAAAGACAGTTCAAAATTTGGGAAATATATGTATTTGCTTTCTCTCTGAGAGTTAGATGAGAAGATTAGTAGCCTACCACCCTTATACCTGTACAGTAATTATAAAGCTTAAATGAGAAGATGAGGTGATTGTTAACTAAGCTTAGCTAAGCATAAAGACTGGAAAAGGTCTGGAAGGGGATAAAAAAAAGTCTGCCTAGCATCACTTCTTAAACTCACTAATTAACACTTCTCTTGTTTATCTAGAGTCTTGTCGTCATTATGAGGTTTCCAGGCAATCAACAAGCGAGCAAGACTCCAGGAAGTCACTGTGCCTGGTCTGAGCTTTAGAGGTGCTGCCAGGTGTATCTTATACCTTTAGAAAGAGCCAGGCTAGCTGTTTCACCCTGTTTCCAGTCTTTATGCTAAACTACGCTATCAAACTGCTGTTGGTAGCTTCACATTTAACAGGCACATATGAAAGTGGTATTAATGTTCTCATCTAATTCATTGAAGAACAATCTGCGTCACTAGATACAGAGTATAGAGTGCCATTTGTGTGAACTCCTCCACCCAATGTCATAGTATCATCCTTTTTTATTTCTTCTAATTTGATCATTCAATCAAGGATGCCTCTGGAGTGTAGACAATTCATATTCTAAAATGTACTTTAAAAGAGTTTATACTGAGGACATTACCTCAGCTCTCATGAATGGTAATTAGGTCCCAGCATGACTAAGTCAAGTCGATTACACTTCTAATGGTCTTTAAAATACCTTCCTGTGATTGTTTTAACTGCCTGGAACCCGTCATATTTTCCTGTGTGGCAAACCTCACCCATGTGGCACCTGTGCAGAAAATAAACCATGAGAAAACATTTTCAAATACAACATGACCCAAGTCAACATACCACTCACAAAATGTCCTCTTTTCTTGCCTCAAACATTCAGATTTATTTACACAATATAGACATTTTTGTACAATTAATAGATCTTTCATATATGTGATAGTATTCAACCATATTTACACATACAGACACACAAACCATTGAAACAATTCCATCATTTTAGACAGTTTTTAAGTATTTCCTATACACACACACACACACACACACACACACAGTCTACTCTGACTCTTCCAGTGGGGAAATCTGTCTCACTGAACGACAGAATACAGCACTGAACTTGTAATTTATTGTTTGTACAACTGGTATGTGTGAATAAAAAAAACAATGAGATGAGTTTTATTTATTATAGTAATTTTGTATCAAATTACTATTTAACTTAGGAATCTGACTGTGCAGAATCATTCCTTTGTATGAATATAGTGTTTCTTTTTTAGTCATCCACATGAATATATGTACATAAAATCTATATATTTAAATACCTTTGTTTCTGTGTTGTTTATTTTTTCATTGCATCAATTTTCATCAATCAATCAATCAATTGTATTCTTATTACGTGAGCTTTAATTGTTTCATACCTGCAGATGTAGCTGAGAGGCTTTATAGTCATCATTCAGACCAGCCGTGGTCACATTTGTAGCATCTCTTCAAATTGAGTAAAAGAATGCTGCTGTACTCAGTAAGTATACAATAAGCAATTTGAGCTCCCAGTGATCATACATGCCATTAGAAGAAAGCTGCAGCCATATAAAATCATTGTTTAAATGTTCTATTAATCCACCAATGTTCTCACAGTTGTAATTATGCTGAAAACGAATACTCAGATTGAATACAAGGACTCAAATGGCACTGTTTAGACTTTGTTGTATGGGATGCATAATGTCCAGTGCCATCATACAAACTTGATAAAATAAGATAATCTGTATCAGGCCCAAAGAAAATCACATGTTGTTGCGTAGAAGAGAAAACATGAAAAAATACAAGTTTACCTCATCATGCTTAAACAGCTACATTGACTCTACAGACACTTTTGTTTTGTTTTTTACAGATGTTTTACATTTACATATAATCTGTAAATAGTAATATGCCTATTAATCTATATGATATGCCCACATCTTTGAATAACCATTGCTGCAGATAACTACACAGATTGTCATGTACCACTAGAGTTTTTATTTTTGTGTTCAGATTTTTAGTTTAGTTCCTGTTTGATTTTGAAATGTCCTCTTCTTGTGTTTTGTTCGTTTTACTTCCTGTGCTTTCCTGCCATTGATTGCCTCATGTGTTTCACCTTTGTCTTGTTTCACTCACCTTTGTTCACTTAGCAGTCGATCCCCGTGTATTTAAAGCCAAGTGTTTTCCCTGTTTAGTTGCCAGTTCATCTTTGTCATGTTGTTGCTCCCATCGACGTCTGGTTCTAGTCAACATTGTCTGTTCCTGATGAGACCTGTAAGCCTGACTTTTGATTTTGACTACTAAAAACCTTCGTTTAACCTATCTGCCTGTTGACTCTGCATTTAAGTCCTCCACCTGTCTGTCCCATCCTCATTTGTGACAGATATAATGAGTTATGACAGCAGGACCATTGTTATGGGTATCCTTTGCCAGCTAGATACAGTGATATAAAGTCTTTACCAGCAGCAGAAACATGCCTCCAAGACAATCACCGATACACTTATTTCCTCTACTGACCTCATTTTTATTATTACTTTCACATTTATGATAATATTATATTACAAAATATTTCCAATTGCAATTTCTCTCTGGTGGAGAGTTTCATGTAATAGTTGGAAATAATATAAAAATGCTTAAATGGGTCAGGATAGTTATTTATTGAGGTTCAGTCTAGTCTTGATGGCAGAAAAGATGTGCAATATTGGCAATGGAGTTAAATTAAGTTTGCATGTGTCAGTCACTGTTGGTCACAGTTGTCAATACACATTAACACAGCTCATGTGGCCAAAATCTTTAGTATTGCACAGACAGGGCTGGCGCTTAAGGCAGGGATTGTGTTTAATTAAGATGTCAACTAAAGACAAAATGGACAAAACATTAGTTCACATCTCAAGTTTATCCATATATGTGGAACCCATGATCAGCACCCTCAAGCATACACACTGTTCTCCACACAGCGCAGATACATTACTGTACTAAGTCTGCCTCCTTGCGGCCAGTGGCTCACCACTTGCAGCTGCACTGATCTTCAAGTGTAATGCAAAGGCGCCACCTGTCGGCTTAACTTGTGATTGGTCAATCGAGTCAGGGAAAATTTCCACAGCAGTCACGGGATTTTCCTAAACTCTTGTCTACCATCTACTGGAAATGTATGAAGTTACAGCTATTCCTTTTTTATGACCTGTTGCTTTTAAGGTGGACTTTGATGATCTGTCCCCTCATCAACTGATCAGTGATGTTTTCTATGAGTCAAAAGTGAGATTTTGGAGTCGAAGAAAGGCCAGGAAGCATTCTAGGATCTTATGTATATAAAATAAATAAAACACTGAGATCAATAACACCACACTTGTTTTTTCATATTTTTTATATCATAATGTGATATTATTATATTATGATCAGTAGTTTATTGTTATTTTAGAGTGATCAGTGTGTTTTCAGCTCTATGTAAAATGATTTCAATCAAAATATTTAAAGATTTACTTTAGTTTTTAATATAAAAAAGCTGTTCCTGATCAGTCTCTGAGCTCAAAGTTGTTTTGTTTGTTGTGAATGGAGTTTAGTTCATTTGTGATGTGTCTCGGTGCACTGAAGATAATGGATTTGCTGCTTTGCCAGTTAATTTTAATGAAACTCCAGCGTAAACTCTTCCTGTCTGTTGGAGAGGAGGAACGGCCCAGGCGGGCGGGGGAAGAAGCCGGAGGACAGGGGCTGTTACTGCCTTGGTTTAAGCGCAGAGGCAGCCTGATGGAGAAACTGCTCCACCTTAAGACCTCAGAGGCCCCTCTCTTCTCCCTCTCCCCGGGGAGCGGAGCTGCGGAACCCGGCCACGGCGCACCACAGCCGGCTTGGCACGGAGGAGGTGAGTACGGCTCCCGGAGCCCTGGCCAGCACGATATGGTTACCATTCCCGACCTTCTGCCATCTCCCTTCTCCAGTTGCACTGACACTACAACACTGCTCCACATCAGCCACTGCCTGTCACCATAATTTATGTTGGAATAGCCTTAATAAGTGGTATGTAGCTCACATATTAAGTCAGAAAGTGGAGCAATGCAATAGCGCCAAAGTTACAAGTTTGGGGTTTTATTTTGGCCACTATATTATAAATTTAAGTCGCTTTGTGTTAAATCACCATTGGGCTATATGACAAATATTAATGGGATATACCGTATTCTCTAATAATCGGGAGTTACGGGTGTATATGTTCATCTTGCGTCAGACAGCAGGGTTTGAAGAGGAAAACTTTTCTCTGCCCATAGCCCTCTATCCTCCACAATGATTGATTATTATGGCAACGCTCCAGGTCGCTAGTGCGTTTTTGTTGCGCACGGGATTTGGCCCCTCTCACATCAAAGGCCCTCAGGAAAGGGGTGGTCCTGGGGCAGGGGGATATATATATAGGACCGGCTCTGTTCTGACTGCAAGGCAAAAGCAGACAACAGACCAGACGGGTCAGCAGAGCTAAAAACCTGCCCCCGATCTCAAAGAGAGCTAGAAACTGAGACATCTGCTGAGTTTTGGAGAAGGAAAGATTGAGAGACCTGTTGGAATTTACTGCTGAGATCCAGCTTTTATTTTCATTTAATGTAAGGACTTTTTGCAACAAGTCAGACCTGCACATAACTTTAAATGAGTTTTGCACTGGATTTGATCCCTTTTTAGATTTTTATGCGTGTGCGTAATTTTGAGGACAGTTTTGTGGAAGTTAAAATACGTGGGGTTTGTAGCTAATAGTGGAACCCCCTTTAAAGGATTTTACTTGTTTCTTCGTAGAGACTTTATTATCATTTTTTCTTTCCACTTGTCGGATTTCAGTTATATGATGTGGTCTTTACACGTCTCCATTGGTTTAATCGCCGCTCTGTGCGTCGGCGCGGCGCACAGTGCCTGGGAGGAGAGCACCGTGGTGCCGGTCAGACTAGACCCTACGGCCCGGTCGGAGAGCTCAACCGAAGCCTGGCGGACTCTCTCCCCCGAGGAGAAGGAGAAGGAGGCGGAGATGAGGGTGTACCGGTTGGACGTATTCGGTAAGGAGCTGATCTTGCAGCTAGAGCCTGACCAGACCTTCTTGGCGCCGGGTTTTGTCTTCCACGTTGTGGGGAGTCCAGACTCCGAACCGACACAGGAACCCACGAGCGGATCCGAACCGGGTTGTTTCTTCTCGGGCACGGTGAACGGAGAGGAGCACTCCGCCGCTGCGCTCAACCTGTGCCACGGACTCAGGGGCGGATTCTACTTACAGGGTGTAGAATACTTTATTCAGCCCCTTAACTCCAGTGACTTTCAGGGTAATGAGGAGGATGTCCACACGATTCGCCGGAGAGGTCAGGCAGCTTTGACTGATGAAGGAAGCTCCAAATGTGGGGTCAACGAGGACGAAGAGAGGGTGCCAAATAATCTGGAGAAAGAAGCCAAGCGCGGAACCGCTAATTCAGACCAGACAGGTAAGGCTGCAGATATATTATGCACATTTTACACGATATTATTCCGTTTATAAATCGACTGAGTTCAAATTCTCAGACATGCGACGATGAAATTGGTCAAGAAAACAATGAAAACGTGATTTATTTCTATAGTATATTTCTGTAGTGATTTTATTTATCTCTATAGAATTCAATGAACTATAAAATGACTTATATAAAACTCACTAACTACAATAAATATGCTGACCCAGCTACAATCAGCTGAAGTTGTGCCGGGATGCACAGCATGCGCAATAGACTCAAGCTGTCTTTTTGACAGCACCATCTATGCGCTGCCAGAGAGGAGGAAGGGAGGGGAGGAGAGGATAGGAGAGAAGGGGCATACTTTTCCAAGAGGAAAGAGAAGGAGGAGGGACGGAAGGAGGGGAGGGGAGTAGCGGGGTTGGGGCCAGCCACAGCCCGGCAGCGCTGAGACATGTAAACTCGCCTCCTGGTACAACTCGCACCGACAGACATTTCTACGTAGAACGGATTTTCCCCCTTTGCCCCTTGCTCAGTCGCATTATTTTCCACCAGAAAAGGTCATTTTAGTAATGTGGACCCAGAGGAGGAGGAGCCGCCAGTGGTGTGACGCTGAGTCATTGCTGCCAGGCTCCTCCAGGCACATCCGGAGCTCTCTTTAGAGCCTCTATCCTTCTGAAAAAATTGAGCCTTTGTTGCTTTTGTTTAGTACACTGAAACAGTTTAGCAGTGGGGTGACTGTTCCAGAGAGTGAAAATCTAAAATAAGTCTAAAAAGTTGCAGTGCAAGCAGAAACTAGTATTGTAACCTAATATAAACTCATGACCTAGGAACCTGGTTTGACCTGACCTCTGTATTTCTCTCTGCCTTCCCCTCAGCTCACCAGAGGACCAGGCGTTTTGTTTCCACCCCTCGCTACCTTGAGATCATGCTGGTGGCTGATCAGTCTATGGCTGAGTTCCATGGTGCCGGGCTCAAACCCTACCTTCTGACCATCATGGCTGTTGCTTCCCGCCTCTACCGCCACCCCAGCATCCACAACTCCATCAGTCTGGCAGTGGTGAAGCTGCTGGTGGTGTACGAGGAGGAGCGAGGCCCTCAGGTGTCATCTAACGCTGCTATGACCCTCCGCAACTTCTGCCAGTGGCAACGCCAGCACAACCCTCCAAGTGACCGCCATCCCGAGCACTATGACACCGCTGTGCTCTTCACCAGGACGGTAAGTTGGAGGGGAAAAAGAAAAGGCGTGTTAAGACTTAGAAACTAACAGAGAAAGAGAATAAAAAGGAGCACTTAATCAAATCTTCATTTTGCTATCTGTCTGCCCATTTAGGATCTTTGTGGCGCCCACTCTTGTGATACTCTTGGAATGGCAGATGTTGGGACAGTGTGCGACCCTGACAGAAGCTGCTCAATTGTGGAGGATGATGGACTGCAAGCAGCATTTACAGTGGCACATGAACTGGGTAAGTTGGAAAAAATTGTGTTCTCAAGTGTGAAAATGTACATACACCACTTATTTATGGGATTGAGGTGCTCAAAGAACTGTTATTTTATGTCTGCTGCAGGTCATGTGTTCAACATGCCTCATGATGATGCCCAGCTGTGCTCTGGAGTTAACGGTGCCCACTGGGGCTCCCACATGATGGCATCTACTCTTTCCAACCTGGACCAGCAGCAGCCATGGTCCCCCTGCTCCGCTCTCATGGTCACCACCTTCCTAGACAACGGCCATGGTCAGTGCCTGCTGGATAAGCCTGTCAAGCCTCAGCCACTCCCCCAACCCCTGCCTGGCACAGTTTATGATGCAGACCATCAGTGTCGCCTGACCTTTGGCGATGACTCCCAGCACTGCCCAGACCTGAGCACAACCTGTGCAGCTCTGTGGTGCACGGTGACTACATCCAATGGTTTGTTGGTGTGCCAGACCAAGAACTCTCCCTGGGCTGATGGAACACCATGTGGGCATGACAGCTACTGCCTGGCAGGACAATGTCTCACAAAGAGTCAAGCTGCCAAACACCAGGTAGGAATCTGACCCAATCCAATCACACTACAAAAATAGACCCAAAAAAATTGCATAGTACAAAAGCAGTTAAAGCATTTCAGTATAGCATGCAGAAAAACTTGCTCTACTCCTCTTTGCCTGTTGTGGAACCAATCAACCTGGGTCAAGATTGTAATGGTCATATTACTGTTTTTTTTCAGACTCCTGTCAATGGTGGCTGGGGACTTTGGGGTCCCTGGGGCGACTGCTCTAGAACTTGCGGTGGAGGGGTGCAGTATTCTTTCCGCTCATGTGACAACCCTGTGCCCAAGAATGGGGGGAAGTACTGTGAGGGCAAGAGAATCCAGTATCGCTCCTGTAACACGGATGCCTGTCCTGATACCAATGGTAAGAGAAAAATAATCTGGTATAAGGATTTCCTCTTAACAAATGTTCTATATGCTTTTTCTGGAAATGTATATTATAGAATAAAAGACTTGGCACCTTTTACTGTAGTTGCTTCTTCGTTTTTATAGCAATTATTCCTTTAGTTTAAATGTAGAAGTCATGTTTTGAAGTACCTTGTGCATGGGTGTGAAAGTTAGCATGCAGGTCAGGGTAAACAGACAATAAATCTGACCTTTATCTGTCTCCTTCTCAGGCTTGTCATTCCGTGAGGAACAGTGCCTGGCCCACAACGACATGTCAGCCCAAGTGTCGCTGGGTTCAGGCGAGGGTGTTGAGTGGGTGCCCAAGTATGCTGGAGTGTCACCCAAAGACCGCTGCAAGCTGGTGTGCCGGGCCAAGGGGACTGGATACTTCTTTGTCCTCAAGTCTAAGGTGAGAGTTGCTAGATGCTAGATTATATTAATAAACTATGTTTTTGTTGTTCTTTTTTTAGAATACTTTTACAAATTAAAATCCAAATTCAAGATTTCTTAAGTGCCTAGTTTATCTTATAACAGTCTTCTTACTTGTGCAAACCTGCAAGTTGAAGGATCAGCTTTTGTAATTTACCTCATCCCTTTGGCTACTGCATTATTGGGGAAAATACTACATAATACTTTTTACCTTTCCACACAGACTTTTATGTAACAACTCTGTTAGACATACCTCTAAAGTTCCATTTGTGTCTCTCTGCTGCCCCCAGGTGGCTGATGGCACACCCTGCAGCCCAGATTCCACCTCGGTTTGTGTTCAAGGCCAGTGTGTCAAGGCTGGATGTGATCATGTCATTGGTTCCAGTCGGCGCTTTGACAAGTGCGGTGCGTGTGGTGGAGATGGTTCTACCTGCAAGAAAGTGTCAGGCTCCATGGAGCGTGCAAGGTAAACTTCTAGAAGCCTTTTTTGTTGTACACACCTGGAAAGTCTTTGTATGTATGCCAAAATCAATTTCTATTTCCAAATCTGAACTTTGTCTGTCTCTGTTTCAGGCCTGGTTACCAGGATGTTGTTACTATCCCTGCTGGTGCCACCCATCTGGATGTCAAGCAACGTGCCCCTGGTAGCGGTCGTCATGATAACAGCTACTTGGCAGTGCGTCGCCAAGATGGTTCTTATTTGTTAAATGGTGATTACAAGCTGATGACCATAGAGACCGACATCGCCCTACGAGGAGCACTATTGCGATACAGCGGCTCCTCCGCCACTCTGGAGCGGATCCGGAGCTTCGCCCCACTACCTGAGCCCCTGACCATCCAGGTGCTGTCTGTAGGAGAGGCTCCAAGGCCCAGGGTTAAGTACAGCTACTTCACCCCAAGACCCAACAATGCTGCTTCAGCCTCCTATAACAATGGTGGTCGGCGCCAATCAATCAATGCCATCCGAGAGATGGGTGGAGCCGAGTGGACCCTGAGGGAGTGGGGTCCATGCTCCCAGAGCTGTGGAGGAGGTATGCAGCAGAGAGAGGTGGTGTGTCTGGACCCACAGGGTCGTCCCTCCAAGGACTGTCCAGAGGAGCTTCGTCCCCTGGCCTCACGGTCCTGCGCCTCCCAGGCATGCCCCTCCTGGCTTCTCGGAGAATGGTCGCTATGCTCCAAAACCTGCGGCAGAGGCTTCCGCAAACGCCAACTTCGCTGCATTGGCCATGATGGGCGTACATTAACCCATGACAGCTGTGACCCCAAAGACCGGCCGCGACCCCTGCTGGAACTGTGCTACCAGAGTGCCTGCTAAGGACCGCCTCTACAATCTAACCTCGTTCTCTCCACCCAACTTTCCGAAAGACATCAGATAAAAACTCTGATCTTCTCTGCCTCATTTTCCCCATGGACAGTCTAAAGAGGTAGATGAATGTTTACATCCATACTGCAGGTTTCCATGGGTTCCAGTTGATCCAACAGTCCCACATGTCAATGGAACCACAATGACTGCATCTGTAACTTCCAATTTTTACCATTTCCATTTTGGAGCCAGATGTTAAACAACAGTGGCATTGCCACCTGGTTGCAGCAATATGACTGCATTCAGCTTGCTGCTGTATGGCTTCAAAGCAAAACAGTGGCACATTTTGCCTCCTATCAAAGAGGACAACACATGGACATTCCTGATTTCTTAAAGCATGCTGCTTACCGTGCCAATGTCATGCTTGTATGAATGTGTGTGTGAGAGAGAGAGAGAGAGGGAGGGAGAGAGAGAGAGAGAGAGTGTGTGTGAGAGAGAGAGAGAACTGATAGCCTGTATGTGTCAAATTTTTAATACATGTATATGATGTTTGTCCAAGCTGGGCTGGACAGACACAAGGGTGGGGTGGGGAAGGTTATTGCAGAGTATAAATATAAAGAAACACATGAACGAAAATAGCTCATATTCTACTTGCTAACCCCATCAGGTATGGAAAATAAGATAGTTCATAGTCAGTGTTTTTGTTCAAAATTGCCAGTCCACATTTATTTATCACAAACCTGTAGCACTTCATCTTTGTTTTTACCAGCGGCACATTGTAACATCCATTTGTCTCTAAATGCCTCAGTACATCGTACTTTGTCCTTTAGCCATATCTTGCCCTCGTCTACACAGCTTCCAATGAGGGAACTCTTCAAAGACCAAAGAGGTGTGTTTGAGTTTATGTGTGCCTGTGTGTGTGTGTGTGTGTGTGTGTGGAGACCTAAAGAGGGACTTGTCTCCTGCTACTACTTCATAAGTAAGTCTCTCCTGCCTTCTGCGAAGGCTCTTGTTTTTTTTTCTATCAAGTTTTTATTTCTCTTTTGTACAGAATATCCAAACATTATTTATTTTTGTACAGCCTGTTATATATAATCATGTGGCTTTTTTAATATTATTTTTTATTTGTTATTTGTTATTGAGATCACAGAAGGAAGTAGAATATACAGAGTATTTATACAGTGTTATATATATATATGGTCCTAGGTTCATGAATAAAGTATCACATTGACTTGTGCATCTAATGTCTCCAGAGTGGTTTGTCTGTTTGAACTTGGGAGGTACATTGATTTGCAGTTACATGGGCACAAACACACATATGTAAAATATGCACACATACACAAGTTTCTTTCATCCCTTGACCCTCCTTACATTTAACAATATATTTTTGACTGATATGAAACCCTTATGTAAAATGAGAATATTATCTTTTGTCATTCAAATATTGTCCACTAGAGGGGGTATTTCAACTTGCCATTCAATTTCAATTCGCAGTCTCTGAACATTGTAGTGAAATGTCATGGCTTGGTTAATCGGGGAGTGCAAATGAGCTACTAATATAAAGTTAAAGAGCACACCGTAAACTGTTGATTCTTGGTCCTTGTGTGTGGAATTTTACATTGCTCAAGGTTTGCTGTGTGACAATATAATAAAACACAACCTAAACAAAATATCAGCTGAAATAACGACCATGCCAAAGCTACTTTGACACAACACCTCTCTCAGACCTGGCCCTAAGAGCAGGTAATAAGGACCCATCCATTTTAAGGCCCTTATCTTGTCAGTTGGTATTTAAGCAGTACATATTCCCAAGTAAACTTACATTTGATCATACAGCCACGGACCAATTGTCACACAGTGAACCTGGAGCTTGTAGGGGCCCCTGAGTCTGTAATCTAGCCTTGAGCTTTTAAAAGCTACATGGTGGCCTTATGCAGGCTTTTGTCTTCTAATAATCTATTTGTAAACCACATGTGTACTTTGAGATTAAAGCTAACATGGCATACTAAAACAACATTTTGATTCCTCATTCCTTTCTGCAAATCATCCTGACCCAATTCTACTGTCCTTTTATGATCATTAACCCAACTCAAGTCTTTTTATGTGGTTTTGCAGTTAAACAACCATTAGAAAGTGATGTAGTTTTCCTTAAATCATTCAAATTTTGATTGCATCCCTCCCCAGCATTCTTCTCTTTGATACTTCTGTGGGTTTTTTATTTGTAATTCTTTGCAGCCAGGCATTTCCCCTGAACTTTCTGGACCCCAGCTGGGACCAGACAATTACCCCCCAGCCATGTCACTAAGAGCTGGATCCCGTGTGGCACTTCCTGTTAGGCGCTGAGTAAGATCATCTCCCGCCTTGCCGACTCCCACTGCAGCACAAAGGAAATCATTATCCCGTAATTTTGGATGGTTAAGAAGAAGATTGGCCATCTCTCCAATCTGCATAATAGCATAATGTGCCATCAGACTCTGTGATCCTAAACGACTGCTGTAGGCGAGGATGTATACTTTGTGTATTTTCTTAACTTCAAGACTGACAACGAAAAATGGAAAACTGGGAAAGAAAAAAGTCACCACTAATATGTACGCCTGAACTCAGACATATTTTTTTTACCTGCTTGTTTTTTCATGTCTCAGCATCACATCATTACAGCTTTAAAGAAACATCTGGAAGGCATTATGAATCATCACTGCTCAATGTGGGTGGCATTTCTGAGAGCTAAATTATCTTCATCCTTTTGCCACCCTAGTTTGCCCATAAAAGTTTGTTTAAATTATGGTATGTTTAATCCATTTTTCAAACTTCAAAAGACCAGCATTCATATTTAAACGACCAAAAACATACTACATTCAGTCTGTGCAACAGATGCCAAAGATGGATCCAGGAAAATATGAATTATCTCTATGAACATACAGTGTGTATTTCTCCAGTTAGGATTACTTGTTGAGTGAGCATTTGGAATATATTGTTTAAGGGTTATTAGTCTAACATAAAAGAAGAATGTGATCATCATTTTGCCAAACTTAGAGCAGGTTACTCTGTAGATGCCAAATTCATTTGTTGAATGATGAGCATTTATGGTTGCTAATGTTCTTGGGCTTTATCATGGGCCTTTCCAGTAGTATCATTTAGCTCTATAATTATCAGTTTCATGACTGCGGTTAAGTCAATGCAGGTCGACACAGGCCGCTTTTTTGGAAGTATATTCTCAGCACCAGAGGGAATTGTATGTGGGGGTGGGTGGTCCTTAAATGTTGCTGGACAACAATAATATGCTCTAAATGACACCAGTTTAGCCCAAACACTCCACCCTTCCACTGTGGTGCCCTAAGATGACATTTTCTGTTAGCGTAGTGTGATGTCTTCCCCCTTCCCTGTGCAATTTTCTATAATACCTGGCTCCATATTTTCTATGAGGTAATTCACATCACAGACAATTAAAGAATATGCAGCATACAAGCAGAAAAGTGAAACAGTGAAAGTGTTAAAGCTGCATTTTGACACTACAGAATCTATAAATATGGTGGTAAGGCAGGGTGGTGCCTATTCCCACACACATTTTCCAACAAATTAGAGCCAACCCTAACCAACCCCTAATCCAGCCTTGGGTGACCCTTCTTTTAACTTTTTTCTTCTCATGGTGCCTCTGGTGGTGCTTCCTGTCTCTGCCTCTGCCAGCAGAGACAGGAAGAATCCACTTTGCTATATGAAAATGAACTCGCTATCGAGACTGTTTCCGTGCCGTAATGTGTGAGGGATTTTGATATGATAACCGGTTGTTGCATAAATGATAATGGGATGAAGTTTTTAGGTTACTCCAAATATAAAATATAATGGCTCCAGGAGAGATTTAAACATAACAAGAAAAAGTAGGAAGGTTCGTGTTGTTTTGATGTCTGAAAATAGTCATGAGTCGTGTTAGGAGGGGTCATCTTGAGTCATTACAGCCCGCTTCCTCTTTCATCTCAATAGAGGTCGTGATTTGATGGCAGCATGTGAAGCAGCAGAGGAGACCAGGCTTTCTCTTTCTGTGTAAAGCTAGACAGACGTAACAAGCATGAGTGCCTAAAAACATGTGCTTCAGAATAGCAAATGGGAAATGTGATTTTAGGCTACGATGGATCACCACCATTTGCAAATACAAAGAAAATATATAAATAAATAAATGATGAAGGCAGATGCTTCCATAATGAGTATGAAAATGATGTGAATCACTTCACAGTGGCCTTCACAGTCACCAGATCTCAAAATGAACACCCATGGGATCAAATGAGAGAAAAAGTGAGGGTAAGTTGTTCTGGAGGCGATGTCTGACATTTGGTAGCTATTTGCCACACATCTGTAACTGGAGACCCACTGTAAGCTGCTGACTGAACGATATGCTACATTTAATATAGACATATGTTACTGAAAAATAAATGTTGCATCAATTGAGCATAGACATATCATGACCTGCTTTTTGTTTGGATTAGGAAACAATTGTGTAATTTTATCCTGCAAAGGACAGAATATTTTTCATCCAGCTGGTTAGAAGAGGCTTTGAGGATTCTCATATTTAACATACAAGGATTGCACTTTACTTTTATACATACTGCAGCTTTTATCTCAAGTACAATCTTTCCACAACACCTTCAAAATGACTCACAGAGTGCCCCTATACCCCCTGATAGTGTGTGATACTTTAAATTAGGATCCATGGCAAACATGAACTCAATAAATAGTTCCATCTACTAAAACTGCATGAGCAGAGTTGGGTGTTTTTGACTGGGGTTCCCTAGGGCCCCAATGTTATTTTTGAAAAGCACTAACTAATGAAGAAAAAAAAAACAATGATATGAAGTCATTGGGTACAAATTGATTGACAAAGTCGTGAACATTTGGAATAAGATATGACAAAAAGGTTGAACGACCAATTTTTTTTTATTATAGGAGGAGGAAACATTTTTCAGGTAAACGAATTGTCAAACAGATTTTTTTGGGGGCCTCCGCTTTATTGAAAAAACATTCCCACCACAATTACAATTCTGTCAATTAAAGTCCTATTTTGAAAACGTCGACCAGAAGTGTTTCCATATTGTTGCTGACTTCATAGTCTCTCTCTCTCTCTCTCTCTCTCTCTCTCTCTCTCTCTCTCTCTCTCTCTCTCTCTCTCTCTCTCTCTCTCTCTCTCTCTCTCTCTCTCTCTCTCAGTGTAAACCCAACAGGGTAATTTGAGCGGACGGGGGATGGGAGGGGAATAAAAACCTCAGCAGTCAGTCGGAGGTGTGGGAACAGGACGGAGCAGCGACAGAAAAGACACGCACACGTGGAGGAACAAACGGAGCTTCACTTTTGAGGCAGGGGGGAGAAATCTTTGAACAACCCCCAAACAAGCTGCTCGCTGCTCTCATTGAGGGAAGGGGAGATACAACAATGATCCTGGAGGAACCAAATAGGTGACTGCTGCTGCAAGGCACAGGCTTTTTTCCTTCTTAATCTCTGTCATTGATTAAGGAAAATAGGAGCAGCCCGGAAAGAGGGCGCACAGGGAGAGAAAGAAGGGTCATGGAAAACCCATGGAGGAGGAAGAGGAGGACGCAGGCGGTGAGATGGAAATTGTTGAGGAACTCGCTGCTGCTTTGTTTATTCACTGGTGAGTTTTTGTTTTAATTGTGCTGCATACACGTTGTCTCTTCTCTCAGCTACTGCGCCTTTATAATATACCTGTAAGTTCTCTTTAGTGGCATTTGTCTGTGTTTTAATACTAATGTGAAGTTTGAATTGTTGTTGAAAGTGTTGATAAACAATAGAAAGTCAGTAGTATGTATTAATTTATTCAGAACACATTTCCTCCAAATAAAGCACAGACTAAACATGAAAACAGCTGGAAAACTTTACTTCTGTGTCAAATCTGCAGTAGGCTACAGGGCTGTGGATGGGGGGCAGGGGAGGGGACTGGGTAGTGGTGTGTGTGTGAAAAGGGTGGGGGGGGGGTTGAAGGACATGGTGCCATTGTCTCCCAGCGTGTGGAGAGACAGGAGCCAGGACCTCAAAGGACCACCCAGAAAGAGCACGCCAGAAGTCTGCTGATGGGACCTCCTGCAGGCTTTTATATGGATATATGGCAGCATTTATGCAGGGATGTAGTGTTAAATTAAAAGAAAGATGATAAAGACCTTATCATCGAGGAAGCATCCATCAAAACTTTTATGACAGAAAAGCATGTTTTAAGTCTCTAAAAGGCCTAGCAATGCACTGCGTATTGAAGTTTCTGCTAGACACATGTATACTATTCTGTAAACTCTCCTCCTTGCAGTCATAAAAAGGCAGCACTCTGCTCTTTTTCTACCTGTATGTGAACTCATGCCTGGAAATGTGCATATGCCTTCAGGCACACATCATTTGAGTGTGAGTGATTGCTGAGAGAAAGCAGATCCTCAGCACACACACACACACACACACACACACACACACACACACACACACACACACACACACACACACACACATATGCACAGGGCTTGTTTTTCTTTGCAGCGTCCTTCATTTTAGCTCCGGATTGTGAAAGACTTCCAACCTTCGACGTGACAGTGAAGAACACAAATATCGCAGTTCATGAAGGGGGAAAAAGCCTTGAGATGAAAAAGGGGTCGTGTCATGGCAGCAGGTTGAGACGAGTACACAGAGGCACAGCTGTGTGTACAATTCTTTTTGAATATGGAGGCTTTGGCTGAACAGGAAGGGTGGGGGTAATGAACCACATTAATCTCATATACACACACAAGTAATAGATTCTGCCAATGCCCTTAGCAGGAATAAGCATGTTGGATGTAAAATGATCGTGCTGGGTCATGCGTCATGAATTGCACAAGTGGTGAATGTTAGCTCTTCAATCATCTTAATTTGACCCCCACGCAAACACACGCCAGTCATGCTGTCTCCCACTCAAGATGTAATTAATTCAGTTGCTGAATAACTGAGTTCCTGTGTCCATCGTGCTCCGTTTTCACACTTTTTGTGACCAAGGACAGTTTAAAAAGTAACCTTAAAAAACCTCCCAACTCCTGAACAGCTAAGGTGTCTGACCAATTTGGTATTATTTGGAATTTGGGGAACTCGGAAAAGTGATTCCAAAAAAAAAAAAGAGTGGGCAAAATGGTAGAAGCATAGGCTGAAAGTCTCTAGGTCGAATGCCTACATTCCCCATAATGCAAATCTAATAATCTGACATCATCAGCGTTGTTTTTCTCAGACTTGACAAAGTGACTCCAGAGTAACAGTAGACATTATACAGCTGTTTTCACTAGCTTTGTACTTCCACTGAATAATTAATGGAAAAATAACTGATTACTGGATTTGGAATCATGCCTTTTATATTTGAGGCAGTTCTTAATTGGTGTTAATGTGCAAATCAGTCACTACCTAAAGTAAATTGCTGGTTTTCTGACCCAAGTTGACCAAATTTCCCCTAAACTTCTCTGGATATTTCAACGTACAAAATATTTAAAAAAAAAATAGTACAAAACCATCTATGTAGCTATTATGCAAACATTAAACATGTTCCAAACTCTGGAAATGTGGCTTTACAGGCTTTTTTGTAGATTGGTCTGGTCAGATTCAGCCAGCTTGCAGCCTACAGTGTTTGATTCAGCTAGTTGGTGATGTGGGCTGGTTTGCATCTTCAGCCACCCTTGCCATGGAAAAATAAATTAAGCATGTCTCCTATTAACTCGGTTTAATGCTGCATAGCAATTGCATGGCAACGGCTGCCTGTTGCCATGTTGTGTCGGTATATTATATGTAATCGGAGAGCTCCCTTTTGAACTCATTTGATCTGTCAAGATTACTTCAGGCCTGTTTCTATCCTCGCTAAAAGGAAGACTCAGTAAGATTCCTCTCACTGTGTACTGAAGGTGGAGACTGATTTAAATCTCCCAGCGGTCGCATTCTGGCTCCTGATCCAGCTGATATTAAAAATCTTGAATGTGGTAATGCAGGATAGCAGCAGCGGCTGGGTTTATTGGAACAAAACCCAAGGTCCCTGTTTGAGTTCACTGCAGAGTTCCTTTTTGAAATGTTTTCTTTTCCCCATAGCTCCACAGGTATTGATTGCTTTTAAAAACAGATAAGTGCTCCCACAGTCCTCTGAGCTCATAATAAATCGACTGTCTTTGTGCTTTTAAATCTGTCTTTGAAGGTATAAATAGAGGCTGCTGGCTGAGGTTGTGTGCTTTGAGGTTAGCTCATAAAGAGGTTTCATTATTGCGTACAAGTAATTTTTAATCGAGGGAAAGGTTTAAAGTTTCCCAGATAACAAGACCTGACTTTGTGGGTTTTTTTTAAAAAGTGCTTTTACAATAAATGGTCACTTAGGACTCAAAGATGTCCGTGCTGTGTAGTTTTTCTTCTTGTAACCCTGTTCACCTCCATTATAACTTTAAAAGGCCTTCTTAGAATCTTGAAACCCCTTTTTCTTTAAGTATAAAATGACCTACCAGCACTTTAAAATGAAGTTACTATAAACGTTTGACTCTTTAAACTCTTTGTGCATGTGTGTTGCAGGAGGCAGTGAGGCCCAGTGTGAAGGCTGTATAGAGTACTGCTGCGATGGATCACCACCCTTCTGTTGCTCCTACTACGCTTACGTTGGGGACGTCCTCTCGTAAGTTATCATACAGAGTAAAAATATTTTTAAACAAGATCTCATCTCCCCCATCTGTATGACAGCTGCTTTTTTACTCCACCCTTGAGTGTGGCAGATTGGAGCATCTCTTAACAATTCCTCCTTCAAATATACCACTTCTTTTTCAGCCTAAC